>NW_024387083.1:2869918-2940678 GCF_900408965.1 Simochromis diagramma | reverse complement strand
ACTTTGGTACGGTTCTGTACCCATGAGGAATGGGATGGTAGCCCTCTGGGTTTGCCTCTCTGTACATTTCATACACTACATCAAGAGTGTTTGTTCCTATCAATACACAAGACTTCGTTAATGTCCTGGTGTCTGGGACTACTAGAGCTAGCGTTTTGACTTCTAGTTCAGCACCAAGAAAGTCTTTAGGAAAGGTGATTCCAATCTCAACATAACCCAGGTAAGGTACAAGCTGCCCATTGGCCCCTTCAACCTCCAGAAGGTCATGTAGTGGCTCTATCTGTTGCTCAGACAAATACTGGTCATTAACCTGTGTCAAGGAGACAACTGCACACCTTACCTTTGATCGTGACTTGACCTGTACTCTTTGTGCCTATGAGCCTCTTAGGTAGTCTGAAAGGTTGTTCTTCAACATGGGATTGCCTCAAAGTGGCCTGTGCTCTTGGTTTAGCTTGACTTCCAGATTTAGCGGGACGATGTTGACCTGCTTCAGTCCCAGTTTGCCCCACAACTGAGACTGCGTCTAAAAATCCTGGTCAGCAGATGGAGTGTTTTGCATCTCCCAAATGCGACGCTTCTCTCTCAATTGCTTCCTCTTATCAGCGACAAGAGTGGGGTCTGGGTCATTACTGCAACTTGCTGAGATGTGGCCATCCTGACCACACTTGAAGCAGTACCATGGTTTTGGCTGGTTGCTCTGCCGCAAGTTGGCAGGCTTCGCACTTGTGACCTTGATGCTAGGTGTTGCCATAGCCATCTCACGTAAATCACACTCAGCCTTGTCCTTAGGCTTCGAGCTTTTCTTCTGTTTCTTTGCCATCAAATTAGTAAGCTGACTCTGTAGGGATGCAACTTGCTTCCTCAGATCTGTCAACGGGTCAGAATCAGATTGAGTCACTGCCTGCAGCTCACTACAGGTGCAAGTCTTTTGACAGTGTGCCACAACCCGCTGCCGGGTTGAGCCAAGGTGTTTCTTCATCCGTGTAGCTTTAGCTGCCAGTCTATCTTCTTCTGTTCTGAGCATTAATAGAAGTTCTGAGAATGTTGGAGGTTGGCTTTTCTTGTTTTCAAGATTAAGATCCGAGAGCAAGGTGTGGTCCCAACATCCACGGCAAAACTGCTTGAGAATGTGTTTATCGGCATCCCCAGCAGAGACTCCCCCCCTCTTCAGAGTAAGGTTCAATGCGCCCTGAAGACGGCAGAGGTACGCAGAGGCCTTTTCACCAGGATCCTGAAGAGCGTTCATGAATTGGGCGAAAAGCTCCTCTCCATCTTCCACTGTTCCAAAAGCTGCATCCAACAACTGAAGGTAAGTCTCAGGTGTAGCTTCTGGGCTCAGTCTGTTGACAATGTCAGCTGCAGGGGACAACAAGCTCTCAAAGATCTTTCTAGATTTTTGAAGTTCAGACATGGCAGGGTCTTTCCTGAGAAGTTCGACATGTGAACGCCATGTGTCATAATCTGTCTCACCGCTGGGTCTGGGGATCCTGCCAGAGAATGACCGGAGTCTCATTGGAGAATATGAATGTGCAATCAAGTCATCTTTCTTCACGATGTGTTCCACAATGACTTTCTGAATTTCAGGTGGGTTGAAACTGTTTGCCGCACTAAATGGGCTCTTTTTGAAATCAACAGGTAAGTGTGGCTCTGCACCACCTTGAATCAATCCTACCTGTGGTGGATCTTCAGAAAAGCGCTGGCGTGCAATCTCAGAAGTTTCAAGAGAGGGGTGAAGCTGGTTCTCCCTGTTTGGATCATCAACTTGCATGGAGGAGAGCATACATTCATCATCGGTCTCTGAACTCCCAATGATTTCACTGATCTCTGTCATCATTGACTTCAGTACCTCTTCAAAACTTTTGCCACTCAGTTTTGCCACCTGCTTTATTTCATCTAAGTAGGATTTGGTAGCACTGCCACCCACCTTGGCAGTATAAACGCTGGAGAGAGCTCTTACATGGTATTTTACACCGGGCTTCCCTTCAACTTCATATGTGTATGGCAAAAGATCAGTTAAGGCATCAATGGAGTTACCACTTTGGTACTCGACGATCAGGTTTTTGAAAAATTCTGAGTTTGGATCTACAACTGGGACGGCTCTAAAGGTACCATACTGCTTCAAAAAGTCAAGAACCCCTTCATCATCCGATGAATTGAGTGTACCACTAACAATTACTGCATTGGGGACTTTCATACCTGAGCTCAATACAAAATCCATCTTGTGGCAATAGCAAAAGATGTTTCAATGACAATACACACTTTAAGGAGGTTTCACTGCTGATATTCATGCACCAAAGAGCTCCTGGCTGGCTTGCCACTTTTGTAGCACTTACGCGGAGTTACATAAAGTACCAATGGATAATTACCAAGCTAATAAGTAATTTGGGCTAGTATCAGAAGACTGAGAACGACTCTTAGAGCTCTGGTACACGAATGGCAGAGAAACCAGACAAACACAGTTATGTGGCTTTAAAAGTACTTTAGTGATGTTAAGCCTTGTAAAAGAAATTTGTAAACAACACAGTATTACAACAGGTTTTAACAGAATGTCAAGTATAAAAATTTCCCCCAAAGTAGCAAAAAAAATTAGAATTAAATAAAAATTGTGCACAAGTAAAAGAATTAGTCTTTTTTAAGTCCAAATTGTACCGGTGGGGCCCATGACAAACAGATGTATTCCAATAGAATTCGTCCGACAAGGAGTGTGTGTGTGATTGTCTGTCCTACCGTACTACTTGTACAGTAGAGGATTGTAGTCCATCAATGTGCAAATGAGTGTGCGTGTATATGTATATTGTCTCCTAGGATCTTGGGTTGGCTCGCCATCCAGTGAACACTGGAACACTCTGGGTTCTGGAATCGCTGACCTGGTCTTTGGATTCGTCCCATATAAAAACCTGACCTATAAACAATGGCCAAATATATGTCACGTGCCCTTTAAGGATAACTCTCACAAATTAACCTAAAGTAGTGTCACAGTGCAGTAACTACTATTCAGATCAGCTATCATCAATTCAATCATCATCAGCTCAGTCATGTTGTACAACATTAAAATATCAAGTTTCAAAGGTCAAAGTATCAATATCCAAAATTTCACAGTATCAAGGTTCAATACTTATTTGTAACCTGCAGTAACATTAAAGATTATCTACAGGGTTGCAAACATTCAGGAATTATAGTCACCATATAATTCACTTTCATTGTAAACATTACATTACATCCATCAAAATAACTCACTGTACATATATATCTAATCACAAATAAATAAGTATATTACCCCTTTTAAGAAATGGAATAATATGCAAATGCTTATCAGAAATTGAACAAAGTGCAAATAATCAATTTCAATAACACGTAAACACAAGGACTCAGTCCACAAATAGGAGTATTAAAATAGACGTGCTTAATCCCGCTTGTACCATAGGCCTACTAGTACAAGTGGAAATACACTAAAAATTACCTCCAAGTGTTCAATACTGAGTATTGTAAAACAATTGATTGACATCAAAATTTAAACAGGAAGCAGGATAAAGTCTGCTTACAATTATCTCTCATAAAGTTATTTTTAGCTGCTTTAACCATTTACAGCTTTTCACATGTTAATGACTTAGTTAATGATCTAACTAGCATAGCAACAGCGTTTCAGAGACATGCAACAACTGTACCCACACTCCGCACATCACGTGTCTGATTAGCCACATTTAGCTTACCGCCGTCAAGTGGATGCTCAGCATTTACGTGGAGCCACAGCTCAGTAAACCTTCCGGTTTCGCTCTGCCCAATAACAAAAGTTTTAGTCCGTCTGCTCTGTTCGGCTGTAGAAGCAAGAGACTGAAAACTTGGGAGCTGGTACTAAGGAGGGACAAGAGCTGCCTAGAGCTTCACCGATTGGCTGACATGCGAGGAGTGGAGTAAAACAATAGGCTCTCATCAGAGCTCATCAACCCTCTGAGAAAACTTAACCCTTGTTTGACCAGAGCATATCATATATAATCTGCATCCCTTCTATGTTTAAATAAATATTTTGATCTCATTTCACTTTCATTAACAGGGACAGTAAGAACAGAACAATGAACATTAAATGTTTTAATTTTTCTTCTCTTTTTGTTTTTTGTTTTTTGTTTGAGATGATTTTAGGAACTGGGTTACATTTCCAGTCACCTTTCTCACTCACTATGTATTAATAGACCTCTCTGCATTGAATCATATCTGTTATTAATCTCTGTCTCTCTTCCACAGCATGTCTTTTATCCTGTCTTCCTTCTCTCACCCCAACCGGTTGCAGCAGATGGCTGCCCCTCCCTGAGCCTGGTTCTGCCGGAGGTTTCTTCCTGTTAAAAGGGAGTTTTTCCTTCCCACTGTCGCCAAAGTGCTTGCTCATAGGGGGTCATATGATTGTTGGGTTTTTCTCTGTATCATGAAGCGCTTTGAGGCGACTTTTGTTGTGATTTGGCGCTATATAAATAAAATTGAATTGAATTGAATTGAACACTTCCGTAACTTATTTTTAGTTTTGCTGCACATAAGTTGAATGCAATTAAATCTCATTACCTTTTATTATCCTTGAACTTATTTCATTACACGTAATATAAACACTGCTTATTTAAAAAATAATAATTAAAACACTCCTTGTAATGCGTTAAAATCAGCCCAACTTTTATTTTCAAATTTAAAGCATTTCAGCCAACATACTGGACACTGTTCTGCTGAACAACACACATATTTCCAATATTGTAGCTGGTGTTACTTAATAATTTATTATTTTATTTGTCACACACTTTAAAACTTTAATAACTTTTCAATAAAACAAAGTCTCAGATTTGATTATTCTGAAACTAAGTTTAAGCTTCCCATAACTTTTTATTGTAAGTTACATCACTGATATAATAAATATAATATGTTTGTATTGTTCATCCACAAGTGCAGTCTCTGGCTCAAACAACACAGAAGCTTGGTATGTTCGTTTGTCAGTCGAGGCATTACTGCTTGAGTGCCTGTCGTGAATTTAGCTCATCCAAATGCAATTGCCTGAAGAAAGTCTTTAACATTGTCCCAACTTCCCTTAAGTACAGTGGCAGTAGATGTGGGCTGGAGATGCAATGACCTTGAACCTGCAGGTGACCACACCATCTGTGTTGGAGGGCTCATCTCTCCTGGTGTCCTGCAAGGAAACAACAATATTCTTTAGAACACCAAGTTATATTTGATCTACTTATTTCACTTATCTGTGGCCGGGTTGTGGGGGCAGCAGCCTAAGCAGAGAACTCCAGACCTCCTTTTCCACACCCACCTCCTCCAGCTTATCTAGGGGAACTCCATCATGTCTTGGGTCTGATTCAGGGCCTCCTCCTGGTGGGAGCTCGTCCAGTACACCTCACCTGGGAGACGCCCAGGAGGAATCCTTGTCAGATGCCAGAACCACTTTAACCTGCTCCTTTTGATGTGGATGAGAGAAAAATACAGAAAAAAACCCAATAATCATATGATTTCTGATGAGCATGCGCTTTGGCAACAGTGGGAAGGAAAAACTCCATTTTAAAAGAAAGAATCCTCCAGTAGCACCAGGCTGAGGAAGGGACAGCCATCTGCCACAACCTGTTGGGATGAGCAGAGGAAGACAGGACAAAAGATAAGCTGTGGAGGAGAGCCAGAGATTGATGATAAGTAATGATTCAATGCAGAGAGGTGTATAAACACATAGTGAGTTAGAAAGGTGACTGAAGAAGAAATACTCAGTGTATCATGGGAATCCGCCACCAGCCTACGCCTATTGCAGTATAACTAAGGGAGAATTCAGAGTCACCTGATCGAGCCCTAACTATATGCTTTAGCAAAAAGGAAAGTTTGAAGCCTAATCTTAAAAGTAGAGATAGTGTGTCTCCTGAATCCAAACTGGAAGCTGGTTCCACAGAAGAGGGGCCTGAAAACTGAAGGCTCTGCCTCCCATTCTACTTTTAAATACTCTAGGAACAACAAGTAGGCCTGCAGTGTGAGAGCAAAGTGCTCTAATATTGTGATATGGTACTACAAGGTCATTAAGATAAGATGGGGCCTGATTATTTAAGGCCTTGTATGTGAGGAGCAGGATTTTGAATTCAATTCTGGATTTAACAGGGAGCCATAGTCCCGTCCCCCAGTGCATGTAGCAGGCATGGAGGAGATCCAGGCCCCAGACACCCAGAGACCCCCAGAATGTGAGAGCCCAAGGAGGACCATTGGAGTTGCAGCCATGCCACCCTCCTGTGAAGCGCTGAGGAGAGCCCCAGATTAGAGGTCACCCAGCAGCCACGGAGCAGAAGCCACAGGGGGCCCGTGATGTGGCCGTGGGCTCTGCCGGCAGACAGCTGCACCAGAGTGACCTGAGCCACAGGCCCATAGGCCAGAGGACTGAGAGCCCCCCACCCCCCGGAAGTGGCCTGACGGAGCCACGGGTGCCAGGCCCCGCCAAGCAGTCACTGGGAGTGAGCCAGTACATACCTGAGCGCTGTTGTGGAAATTTTAATTACCAAAGCCTGCAGACACTATGAGCTGTAACAACACCTTTATTTCAGCTATCTTATGCATAAGGAGGGACGTCAGTCAGGGGGCACTGAAAGTCGTCTCTGACAATGAACAATTCAAGTCCTTTTTATACACAGTCGCAGAACAAAAGGCTTCTACAGTTGCAGTTCACACCTTGGCTCTAAACAGGAAGACTCTCTATCACCTGTGTGAATCTCCCCCACTCTGGGGTCAAGTCTTCCTGTGTGAGCTTCTGTCTCCTGGCTTCTGTCTCCTGGGAGACATTCACCAGTTTCTCACCGTCTGTTTTCCGGTGTGAATGAGGTGTGAACCAGACGTACTAAACTAAGTAACATGAAAGCATTTCATCAAGACAATACATTAAAGGACAATACATTAAAGGGAAATCCCACAACAGTTCCCACCCTCTTGATTGCATCTCAATCACTAATACCAAGGATTTCTCTTCCTAACATTCTGTTAATTACATCAGCAATATTGCACACTCAAAAGGTTTCACAATATGCATCATTCTTACAGTGTCAGGAAAATAATTTCACTCATCACAATCATCCTCGCTCTCGCTATCATCAATGTGATCTTCAGCCTGCAATGGGGGAAGCTGCAATTTGGGGAACTCACTTTCCCTTGTGACCTTTACAATCTGTCACATTGCACAGATCAAAAATGACACTCTGGGTGATCATAGTGACTACATAGTGTAGCCGAATGTGTCCATCATGCTCAATCAAGCATTTTCTCTCATCTTGTGGGTTGCTCCTTCTGTTGCACGAACCTCATTGAATGTTGGCATGGTGCCCAGCTGCTGATCTCTCCAGAGGCTCCACCAGAGGGCGATCACCAGCCCACTGAAGAGCATCAGGGCTACCCCAGTGATGAGCTGCTTCCTGGCTTGTCGCATTGTTGCAGGTAGAGGGTAGACTGCCTACTGCCTGAGTGAAGTGCGGGGATTATTCTGCCCCGTTTGTCTTTTCTAGTTGCTCCTCCGTTCTGGGTGGTTCTCCTCCAAACAGCTTACAGTGGCTGGCGTGGATCCAAGTAATTCGTTCTCCAACCTTCACCGCTGTTTGTGTGATCAGTAGGACTTGGAATGGGCCCAGCCACCGCTTCGCCTTCCAGTGTCTCCTCCTGAAATCCTTCACTAGCACCCAGTTCCCTGGTTTGAACGGGTGCAGGGGTCCTTCTGCTGGCCTGGGCAGGGCTGCTTTCACTGCTCGGTGTACCTGCGAGAGAGTCCTGGAGAGATTTTGACAGTACACAATCATTTCGCTGTTGCACAACTCTGTGGACATGCCAGTCCATTTGGGGGGTTCTGCCCCCACTCTGGCGGGTCGTCCATACAACACCTCTTAAGGGCTGAGGTGTACTAGAGGTCTGGTTCGCGTGCGCACATACATCAGTACGAGGGGAAGTGCTTTTGGCCATGTGAGGCCAGTTTCTTCACAGCACTTTACCAGCTTGGATTTTAAGGAGCCATTCATTCTCTCCACAGCACCTCCAGATTGTGGGTGATATGCACAGTGTGTTTGCAATTTGAAACCTAGTTGCTCGCTAATCTCCTTCAATGCCTGGTTCACAAAGTGAGTACCATTATCACTTGTGATTTTTCCCGGGATGCCCCACCTGGGAATGATTTCTGACAGGAGGGCTTTTGCCACTGCACTGCTGTCTGCACTTTTAGTGGGGAATGCTTCTACCCACTTAGAGAACATGTCCACTACTACCAGACAATACTTCTTTCCCTTGGCTGGTGTCAATTCAATGAAATGCATCATTAGATGGTCAAAAGGCATGTCTGGTGGGGGGTGTGCTACAGTGTTTACCTGTACTGGGCGTCCCACATTGTTGGTTGCACAAATGAGACACCTTTTACAATACCTCTCAGCTGCTGTGGAAAATCCTTTTGTGAACCATAGCGATGTTACTACTTGTAGCATCCCCCCTTTGGACGCATGGTCTAACCCATGTGTCCATTTTAGAAACCAGGGGAAGAAGTGTTTAGGTAGACATGGGCGGCCGTCAGGAGATCGCCAGACAGATTCGACCAGTGTGCAGCCATGTTTGCGCCAGAGAGTTTTCTCTGGCTGGGAGGCAAATGACTGTACAGCAGGAAGATCATCGAGGTTAGGTGTGGACAGTGGTGCCAAGACAAGTTGGAAGGGTAGGCCTCCTTCGGCTGCTGCTTTGGCTGCTGCATCGGCGGCGGCATTTCCTTGGGAGACAGAATCAGTTTTACCTGTGTGTGCTGCACACTTCACTACAGCAATGCGGGCAGGCAGGAGGATGGCATCCAGCATCGCTGCTACCTGGTTAGCATTGAGGATGGGCTTCCCATCCGATTTCAGGAACTTTCTGTGCCTCTACAAGGCGCCAAAATCATGCACCACACCGAACGCGTAGCGAGAGTCAGTGTAGATGGTGGCTGACTGACTCTCCGCAAGTTTACAGGCTTCTGTAAGCGCCACAAGTTCCGCAGTCTGTGCTGAGAAGTGTCTGGGCAACGGGCCTGAAACGAGAGTAGCATGATCAGAACACACAGCAAAACCCACCCGGTTAGTTCCACATGAATCACGTGAGGAGGAACCATCTACATATAACACTATGTCAGAGTTCTCGATGGGAACATCTAACAAGTCAATCCGAGGTGTACAAGTTTCACCCAATACAGCAGTGCAGCTGTGTGGTTCACCATCCTCTCGCGTGGGGAGAAGAGTGGCTGAGTTAAGTGTTGTGCATCGTTTCACTGTGATGTTGGGCATGTCAAGCAGTATGGAAGAGTACCTGAGCCAGCGAGCTGCAGAAAAGTGTGAAGTTTTCTGCTCCAGCAAAATGAGAGAAACTGCATGGGGTACCTGCACTGTCAGAGGAGCGTACCCTACGATGTCACGTGAGGCGAGCACGGCCTTCTCACACACAGCTACTGCTCGTAAGCATCCAGGCAGTCCTGCAGCCACTGGGTCAAGCTTGGAAGAGTAATAATCCACCGGGTGAAGTGAATCACCATGCTGCTGTAAAAGAACAGAGGACATGAAACCATTCTTTTCATCCACCATTTGTGTATATGGTTTGGATGGGTTTGGAAGCGCTAAAACGGGCGCTGTTTGCAGCAGCTGTTTCAAGGAAGTGAAGGCAGCTTCAGCCTGTGGTGTCCAAGAAATGCGATCATTGGCTGACAGACTTGCACCATGAATGAGCGCAGTAAGTGGAGCCTCCACAGAGGAGTAGTGTGGAATGAAATTGCGGCAGTATGATGTGGTTCCTAGGAATGACATCATCTGTTTTTTGGTGAGGGGTTTTGGAATGGTCATCACAGCTTCCACCCTCTTGGAGGAAATCTGGTGAGAGTTGTAAGAAATCACATGCCCTAAGAATGTGACTTGCTCTTTACAAAACTGCAGTTTTGACTTACTAGCTTTGTGGCCCTTGTGATGCAAATGTGTCAGTAAAGTGAGAGAATCTGCCAGACACTGCTCTTGTGTGGGTGCACACAGTAGCAGATCATCGACATATTGCAGTAACACTGTGCCTTCGGAGAGGATCAAGTCTGACAGAGAGTCTCTTAAGGCGGCATTGTAAATCATGGGGGACTCACAGTAGCCTTGACACAACCGAGTGATTGTGTAAGCCTTTCCCTGGAACTCAAAAGCAAACCAGAACTGGCTATCTGGGTGAACTGGAACAGAGAAGAATCCATTAGTCAGGTCAGCAACAGTAAACCACATAGCGTCGGATGGGATTTGGGAAAAAATGGTGTGGGGGTTAGGTCCTCTGATTTTCTTCACAGGGAATAGTGGAGTGCGAACCGGAGAGGTGGGGCATGGGATAATTACTCCGGCCTTTAACAGGGATTCAAACACAGGAGTAATCCCCTCTATGGCTTCCTGTTTCAGAGGATATTGTCTTTGGCATGGTCTAAACGAGGACTTTGGAGTGATTACCACTGGCTCACAATCTGTAATCAGGCCTACATCATACTTAGATGAGGCCCACAGGCCGTCAGGTACCTCTGTCGGCAGGGGGTGTGAGGACTTTAGAGGAGGTGTTGTTTGAAACAGGTAGTGTGCGACAGCTAGGTTCGCTAGCTCAACTGAGCGGACACACTGGACTGTATACGTCATGGTCTTTTTGTAGGCTTTCATTTCTCGAGAAAACAGTACTGTGGGATTCTCTGTAGTCTCCCAATCGCAAGCGCGGTAGCACCGGTGCATAAATTCTCCCATGTCTTCCCACTGGCAGCTGTGAGCCTTTGCCAGGGAAACATGTGGGACGGATGCATCCATAGTAAACATGTTTCTTTGCTCCAAAACTATGTCACAGTTAGTAAATCATTCTCGGTTCTGCACCATTCTTCCTCATAACTGTCATCAGGGCCATGCAGAGAAAAGTGAGACGTGCAACTCAACTCTCCAGGAGCCATAAAACAGACATCTGGAGGCATGCAGTTGCGAGTCGCTTGTATGAATTCTGTAACAAGCGGCCCCTCCTCCAGCTTCCACCCGTAAGCGAAAGCTGGAGTCACGGGGTCATATTTCACCATCATATAATCATAGTCAGATTGCGTGATTGTGATGCCATTATAGCAGGAGATTAAACTTATTTTCAGTTTGCACATCAAATCTCTGGCAAGCAAATTGACTGGGCACAGGTCTGAACACAGAAACTCGTGTGTGAATTTTCTACCCTGTCCGTCTACACAACACAGGGGTATGGTGAAAGTTTCTCTCTGTATGGTTCCTGATGCTGATACAGAATGAGTGAACCTCTCACCCAGCACGGGCTGGGGTGAGAGAGAATCTGAGCTTAGTACAGAGTGGGTGGCCCCGGAATCTACAAGAAATTCTACTTCCTGATTACAAACTAACATTTTATACAAGGGCAGTGATTTATAAGGCGCGCTATTTAAATGTACATATGTACCAGCTGGTTACAAAGAAACGTGTTCTACATGCTCAAAAGAGTGCTGTATTAAAGTGTGTGTGTCTGTGTGTAAAACACTTTCTACATCAATGGGTGTGTGTATGTGTGTGTGATTTTCACTTCCCTGTTCTGATGAGGTGGGCAAACCACAGCCTGAAGCGTACTCTGGCGTCCTTTCCCTCCGGTCTCAGTCCGCTTGCTCCCACTGTGGGCTCAGCCTTTGGTAATTCCGGCGTTGTTGCTGTCTATCTCCACGACGGCCACGGTTAGAACAGGTTCCTCGCCAATGTCCATAGTCCCCACAGACAAAACAGGCGTCCTGATCTCGTCATGACTGCTGTTGTTGTTGTTGATAATGTCCTCGGTCTCGTCTGTTCTCCCCACTTTGGCCACGCCAACTGTCTTTGTTGTGGAAACCTCCATGCGGGTTTGCAGTGTTAGGGCTGCATTATGGAGGTCGGCATTCTGATTTTCCTCTCTTTTGCTTTTCTTCTCATCCAGGTGGCTCTGAGCGTGGCGGGCATGGCGTCATAGCTCCGTTAGCCGCGGTTCATCTTCTCCCCCCACGTATGAATGCTTTACCTCGGCTGCCACATCTGATCTCAGTCCCCGGACAATATGGCCGCAGAGATGGTGCTCATATGTGGAGGCGGAGGCGCCCATCATGTATTCTTTGGGTATTCCCCCATTAGCTTCAAACACAGTTGTCATGCGATGTATGAAATCATCCACAGATTCATCCTTTCTTTGCTTGCAAGCCTGAATCTTTGACATGTCCACCTTATCTGGGAAAACCTCCTTTAGCTTATCTATCAGGTGGGTCACTGCAGTACAATATTCACGGTTTTCTCCATGTTCATAGGTCAGGTGTCGTATCCTCAGCGTAGGATCAGGCAAGTGAGGTGATATTCTCCTCAGGTCGCATGGTTTCAGCTTGCCTGCCAGTGCACGTCTAATTTCTTGACCCGTGGGACGATATTCTTGGCAGAAAAATAGGAGCTGCTCACCGAACTTTGCACCCGACACGAGAGGGTCAGGTAGATGGCTTGTGGCGTCAGCGATGTCTGACTGTGTCCACAGTCTGTGCACTAAAATAGGTCCCTCGGGTCCCGCCACTTCCACCATCGGGAGCTGCAGGGGTTGTCCTTTCGCCTGTCGCTGTCTTCGCGTTCTCTGCCCGGTCTGGAACTTTTCGACCTCCTTGCTGCTGTTTGCGTTGTCTGTATCGTCCCGCTCATCATCAGCGAGAGAATTTTCAGGCTGATCTGTGGCAAAAGGCAGGGCGTAATATCCATGGCGGCTGTCCTTACTTCTGCTCTTTCCTCTCCGTTGTTGTGTTTTCTCTTTCGTCGCTTCAGCTCGCGACGCACTCCATGTGTCACTGAGCGCTGTGTCGGATCTGAGTGTCATTCTTTCCACTTCATCCTGGCGGGGCTGTCGCTCCTCAGTTGCAGAATTGGCGCTGGCATCCTCTGGCGGTGAGGCGTGTGGTGCAGAGCGGGATAGGGAGGGAAAGGAGTCCAGGTCCGCATCGGCTTTCAGGCCCTGCAAAACAGCCTGAACTGGGGAAGTACAAACAGTGCGTGAACAGGGAAATGATGTTTTGTTCTCCGTGTTATACGGAGGTGGAAGAGGCGCTAAGGCAGATTCTGCGTCAGCCTCCCCTTCCACGCACTTCTCTAGGTAGTTCTTTCAGAGCTGCTTTGTTTTCTCTCCTTTCTGCTTCCACCATCCACATTTTCAAACATTGCTTCTCATCGCTTACCCGACGCAGATCTATGGTTCTAACTTTCCCTTTCTTCAATAATTTTGCTTCTTCCCCCCGCAAATGTTCCTCTATTTTCTTTAACTGGTTAACACTTAGCGATCCCTTTTCAGGAAACCCGTTTACTTTTTGCCACTTAACAACATATTTCATACACCCAATTCCCCATTTCTTAACCATACAGTCAAATATTGAGTTTTGTCCCTGGCCACCTCGTGGAGCGCTTGCCACAGCCGCCTCTCGAGCCACTAGTCCGGCTCCGCTGGCTGCCTTACTGGATCTATATCCCATATTACTACACGAGGCGTCCCCCGTGAGGTTCCTTGCCTTCTATGGACCAAGGACACGGATTCTGCACATAGACTTAAACACACAGCGCGACCCGCGGATCAGAATCAGTTAGATGTCGCCTTTCTCACGGCCGGGGCTAAAAGTCGACAGCTCGCTGATTCTGATCTGTCGGCGGGTCCGCGCTTTGTGTTCACGCCCTTTATGAGCTGATTCTAAAACTGTTAGTTTGATGTCTCTCCAAACAATATTGACCGAACCAGCAGCAAAAGAAGATCCAAACGCTTCACATAAACATCGTCATGAATTCACTCTGACTTTTACTGTTTTGCTTCCACCGCGATGCACAGCTCTCTCTCTCTCTCGCTCTCTCTCTCTCTCTCTCTCTCTCTGTACTTCAAGAACAGTTTCCCTTTCTTCATTATTCGCTTGCTTGTTACGCACCAGTCTACTGTTGTTTACAGCGCTGTCAGCCGCTGTTTTTTTCGCTTTTACATTCTTCCGAAAAGAAAACCTCATTTCTGCTGTTCAATACTGAACAAATTTAAACTTTTTAAAATTATTCAAAATGCAAAACGCTTAACCGTGTCTCTAATAAAACCGCTGTAACTTCAGAGGTAATGTTCATATGTTGATTAATGGTTTTCTTTCGTTTTTGATGTACTGCAGAATGTTTTTATAAAATCCCAGGCCAGGAAAATCACCTTCATGTTTTTCTGTGTTTTATCTTCAGCTACTTTGACACAAAGGCATCTGCTGTGACGCTCACACCTGTGATAAAGTCTTGCGTGTGTCAGCTTCCTTTTTATTGATACAAAAATATGTAAATGTACTGATCTGAATTATAATATTTCTGACTGTCAAAATTTCCCAGATTTAAATCGAATCAAATCGAATCGAATTAAATCGAATTAAATCGAATCGTGGATCGAATCGATTCGGGACCTTGTGAATCGGAATTGAATCGATTCTAGAAATCAGTGACGATACCCAGCCCTAACTGTACACAGTCCTCTTTTAAGGAATAAAAATCATTGAAGATTCATGCATTACTGACTTTGAAACAGTTACAACAACATATCTAATAAAATGGACATTCTCAGTCACCCACACATGAAGTCCTCTACCCCACCACCCTTGGAAAAAAACATACGTTACTTATTGTAGCGAACCCCCCCGAATGAAGGATGACACTTTACTGATGACGTTTTGAAGGTTTAATGGCAGTAAACCATCAATCTCACCGTAAGAGCTGGGGATGTATACATAGAAACAGCGTGTAAGCAAAAATAATCCACACTCTTACAATCGTAAACCCTATAACATGAAGTTCGTTTCAACGTAACATTTAACAAATGTAGCGACTGTCACAAAAACATCTAAACGTGTCCTTATTTATATCATAACCATACCTTGTGCCTCTATCAAGGGGGCTGCTAATGACAAAAGAAATCTCCATAGGCTCCGTTAAGCCATCACATTTCAAAACTCCCGCAACTGCTGCTGAAAACTGCGCCAAAACAGTTTTACAGGAAATCGTCCCATCAAAATAAAAGCTTCTACACCCGAACAGGAAGTTGGTAGTAGAAAACGGCAATGAGTGCCAAAATAAGGTGCAAGGAAAGGCATTCAGGGTTATTTACACTCCCACCAAAATTACGAATAATTGGTTAATACATAAGAACCAAAATGAATAATTTTCCCAAACAAAATAACCCATGTAGGAGTTACCTTAGGAACTTTCTAACAACAATACAAGTTTTTGTACTGGACGCTCAACAACTGATAGTTTAGTAGAGCGTTGACCTTTATTATTGAGTCTCTTTTCTCCAAGTGAGATCTTTACCCTTCGCACAAGTCCATCTTTTCCACTGACAGTCTCTATAACTCTTGCAAGTCTCCATTCCCCTCTGGGTGCCAGTTCATCCATTTCCAACACAACATCACCTACTTTTAGATTCCTCTTTGGTGAGTGCCACTTTTGCCTTGAAATGATGTTGTGAATGTATTCTCGTCTCCAGCGGCTCCAGAACTGCTCTGCAAGGAACTGCACGCGGCGCCACCTCTTCTTGCGGTACAGGTCCTCATTTGAAAAGGCACCAGGTGGGGGCAACGGTGCATTGGATTTCATGTGCAGCAGATGATTGGGCGTGAGCGGTTCTAGGCTGTTGGGGCTGTTCAAGTTATTGTGTGGATGCTTTAAGCATCCACACTATTGAGTTCCTTCTTGGTGTTTCCGTACACTTTTCGCCGTGGATCTACTTCCACAATTTTCAGCCGATTTTCACCGTTCAAATTTTAAACTATTCTGCTATTTCTGCTAATGACGGCTATGTCTTTTGGTATTTTTCACTATTATACTTTTTAAAATATTAAGCTTTTTTCCTTTAATTTGAAATGAATGGGAAACTTCTCCAATTCTGCTAAAATTTGCTTGTTTTTGAAACTTAACTACTTCCTCATATTTTCACGTAGAACAACCATTCAAACTTTAAAATGTTCTCAAATTATTGGGCTATTCAGGTATAAATCAGCTTTTTCAAATCTTTTACTGTTTTACTTTTATGCCTCTTAAAGTTTTGAGTTGCAAAATTGTGATTTTTCACAAAATACATGCGTTATTATGGTTGCTATGATCTTGGCTTCCAGTGTGCCACTGAAGGTTTTGCAGTCTTCTCTTCATGTCCGAAAAACCTCTTGCTACTTGCTCAATTTTCACTCAACTTCCACAAATTATACATCAAAACGTAGGTATTTTTGCTGGCTTTCAGGAAATGTCACTATCATTGTTGTGGGATTTATAGAGTTTTGGCAAATCTCCTCAGACCAACACAAGGTCTCAAAACTCTGCATAGAAAGTCAATGGAGAGCTTGTTCAAAATCACCGCTGGATTTCTGTAATGAGAGGCATATTCGAATCATCATATCTCCTTAATGAAGCAAAGTTAAGACATGAGGCTTGTCCCCGTATATCTTCAGACACTCCTGACGCTCACAATTCAAGAATTTCTTTCTCACCTATTACCATTCTGAAATGAGTTGGACTTGTTTGAGGGTAGGAAATTCGTCCTTCGCTCAGATTTCTTCAGATTTCAAACTCTGGAAATGAACCACTTTTTTCTCTCGTCATAACTTTTTGTTGGATTTCCACAGAGACCTGAAAATTTCCATGACTGTTCACCAAAGCCTGCTGTCTCTTACGGTGAAAGAATGATATCGATACTCCAAATATATTTAGAGTTACAAAGCGTTGTTTGAGGGCAAGTCAAGGCAGTTTTTGCTTCGCTCTACTCAGTTATGGTGCATTACAAGTCAAATATCTTTAATAATTCATATTTTAATGATAAATTGTTAACACTTGAAGATTCCCCCATCTCTTCTGAACAAAACGGTGTAAGAATGACCGTTCTACCCCTACGGTTAGGAAATTATGGTCATTTGTTTGAGGGGAGTCGTCACTATGAGAAATAGACTGCAAAGATCCTGTGTGTCTCTGTGCTGCAGGCACCAGTTTTGGCGGGAAAAAGTACACAGCCTCTCTGATTGGTGGATTCAAATTCAGCAGCTCCCAGGCTGACCTAGAAACTTACTTCTCTCTCCCTGTGTGTGTGTGAGTGAGTGTGTTTGGGTGTGTGTGTGAGTGTGTGTGTGTGTGTGTGTGTGTGTGTGTGTGTGTGTGTGACAGAGAGAGAGAGAGAGAGAGAGAGAGAGAGAGAGAGAGAGAGAAAGCCTTTTTATGGGATGATCTCATTCTAAGATTCAAATTCAATATATTTAGACTGGTTGACTGAATTGGATCTTGTGTGTGTGTCTCTCTGTGCATGTGTGTTTCCTTATGTGTACATATTTGTGATTGTGTGGCTGTTATAGATTTTTTTGCTGATTTTTTCATTTAACAAGTATATTTGAGGGACCCTCAGCATGTTCAGCATTTTTTCAGCTGTCCATTTTGCTTTTCCAATTTTTCTGTTTAACTTATTACTATTGTGCTAAATCATACTATTTCTGCTATTTTATAAGATTTGTGCTAAATATAGTATTTCTGCCAAATATAGTATTTCTGATTAATTATAGTTTTTCTACCAAATCATAGTATAGTATTTCTGCTTTTTATAGGATTTGTGCTTAATATAGTATTTCTGCTTTTTATAGGATTTGTGCTTAATATAGTATTTCTGCTTTTTATAGGATTTGTGCTTAATATAGTATTTCTGCTAAATGTAGTATTTATGCTTAATCATACTATTTCTATATATTTCTGCCAGGCAGCCAATCCTCTGTGAGGACTCAGACATTCAAATATACAGATCAGGGCCTGCACGGCCTCCCAGCCAGCCAATCATATCTGAGGTCTGCCATTTCTTTTCTCGTCATATCTCAGCGACGGTTGTACAAAGAGCAATGAAAATCACAGTCAAAGTACACCAAAGTCCGCTGATTCACCCAGTACAAGAATTATGCTTCTAGTCCACCTTGTTTTTGAGTTACACAACGTTTTGTAACTCCAAAAAACGGCATTTTTCGCCTCTCACCGCGATCTAATTCTGACTCCTCATCACCCTGATTTTCAAGGAGCCCGCTCTCTTTCCCAGTGGCGCAGTTGGTAATGACACGGGTCTGCAAGCCAAAGATCGTGGGTTCGATTCCACCTTGGTCAACATGTTTTTTTCCCTACAAATTAATACACTGTCACAGACCAGTAATTCATATTCATCATTTATTACAATTATGCAAACTTTTATGATTTTACCAGCTTTTCTAATATGGACCTCACATTCTTGTTAACACTCCATGGCACAAATACTCTTCCCTTTAGGCTCTGTGTATGTGTGTGTGTGTGTGTATCAATATTTCTCCCATTTTATAGTATTACTCCTCCATAATTGTATTTCTGTTAAATCAAAGTACTTTTACTACATCTTAGTACTTCTGCTCAATCATAGTATTTCTGCTAAATCATAGTATTTCTGCTACTTTTTGGTACTTGTGCTAAATACAGTATTTCTGCTAAATCATACTATTTCTGCTATTTTATAGGATTTGAGGTAAATATAGTATTTCTGCCAAATACATAGTATTTCTAATAATTATAGTTTTTCTACCAAATCATAGTACAGTATTTCTGCTTTTTATAGGATTTGTGCTTAATATAGTATTTCTGCTTTTTATAGGATTTGTGCTTAATATAGTATTTCTGCTAAATGTAGTATTTATGCTTAATCATACTATTTCTATATATTTCTGCCAGGTCCCCAGGCAGCCAATCCTCTGTGAGGACTGTAATATTCAAATTTTCATATCAGGGCCTGCACGGCTTCCCAAAGAGCCAATCATATCTGAGGGCTGAGACATACAAATTTGCATATTGGGGCCTTTATAGCTTCTAAGCCAACCAATCACCTGTGTCATATATCTCTAATAATTCATATTTTTATTTTAAATAGTCAACACTTAAGGATTCCTTCATCTCTTCTGAACAAAACGGTCTAAGAATGACAGTTGTAGCCCCTATGGTTAGGAAATGCAGGGAACACTATTAACAACCCCTGTTTGTTCACCTCCTGCTGTGCGTGTGTGTGTGTGTGAGGGAGAGAGAGAGAGAGAGAGAGAGAGAGAGAGAGAGAGAGAGAGAGAGAGATACACAAAGACCCTTTGGAAGCATCTCATTGGTGGATTCAACTTCAATAGAATCAGCATAGCTACTTACAGCCAATTTTTCACATTTGAAGAACAATTTTTTTTAGGGAACTTTACCTTGTTCAGTTTTTTTGAGCTGATCATTTTACTTTTCAAATATTTCTGCTTAAGTTATTACTTTTCTGTTATTTTTTAGTATGTGCTAGTATGTGCTAAATCATAGTGATTCTGCAATATTATAGTATTTCTGCTATAATATAGTTATTTGGCTAAATCATAGTATTTCTGCTATGCTGTAGTATTTTTCCTAAATCACAGTATTTCTGATAAGTCACAGTGTTTCTGCTAAGTTATAATATTTTTTATGTTTTCATAGTTCAACTTAATAATTACCTTTCTCCTATTTCAGCCTTTGTTTGCTTTATGAGCTTCATTTTTTTGTTTCTCTTCTTGTATTTGTTCTCTCAAAATAGAAATTTCACAAAATGAAGATTAGTTGTTCGCTTTTAGCACAATTTTCAGTTTTTGTACTAATGTTTTAAAAATCCTTTGAAATGAAACTCATTCTGCAATTTCAGTTTTTAATTTTTAATTTTTTTCATTTATATCTTATATAAATATATATTTAATAACTTGCTCCTATTGTGATCTGCACAGTGTATATACTCTCCATCTATGCAGGGTGACCGGTACTGTGTTTTAGGTCTGGTGAACTTCATCATCAGCTCTTTCCCTCAGTTTTGTGCCGCTTTAACTTATGTGTGTCCATGTATGTGTAAAAGCCCCTCTGTAGTAATTACTGATAGTTAAATACTTTTTGTATTTATAGAATCCCACTCTATGAAAGTACAATTTTCTTTCAAATGTGATGTATACATTAACATGTAGTTTCAGAAAGTGTAAATGATAAGGTTTATATAGTTGTCTTTAAAGCCTTTGCTGAACACAGCTTTGTTGTAGACAACCACACCTTTGCCTCACTGTAGAAGGGATGAACTAGAGGGGCCAAATCTATTTAGCTCAGAATTCATATGATTACAATCAATAAAAGAAATAAATGTGAGAAGAACACATCAGTAGTTGCTGTTAAACTCCTGCTGTCCTGTGAGGATGCTTAGGTGACTTTGTTAATTGTTCTCCATTTTAGAATACAACTTCCTCCTCATCTGCTCTGCACAATGTCTGTCTGAATCACATCTTTGCAGACTGTCCTGGACTGTTTTTGTTTGTTTTTTTTAGGTCTGGTGAACTCTATCACCAGCTCTTTTTTCTGTTGGTGTTCGGGAGAAGAGCCTTCTAATAATATTTATTCAACTCATAGAATTAAAGTTCTGCTAGTTTTTTTCTGTAGCAAATAAATATTGTATAAAATATTTAAAATGACCTACATTTTTGATGTTTACAATGCCCATTGTACGGTGGCTGGGAAGTGCAAATCGCAACAAATTAAAAAACCACAACAAATAAAAAAAAAAAACCACAACAAATTACAAAAACCCCACAACAAAATACAAAAAGCCCACAACAAAATACAAAAAGCCCACAACAAAATACAAAAAGCCCACAACAAATTATAAAAAGCCCACAACAAAATACAAAAACCCCACAACAAATTACAAAAACCCCACAACAAATTAAAAATCCTTGACGGAAAGGGATTGTCTGAAATACCGGAAGTGACACAAGCGTGATGTCACGAGAGGGGGCGTGGCCAGGATATTTGGTTGAGGCGCCACATTTCTGGGCAGAACAAAGCGCTAGCGAAAGAGCGAAAGTACACGGATAACACCAGCTATGGTTCGTACTTGCTGTGCGGTCGGTTGTAAAGTTAGATCGCACGACCGGCAAGGGAATACGCTTGAAAAGGGTTTATCTTTTCATTCTTTCCCCACCTGGAAGCAACATGAGGCAGCTCATGTATCGGATGTTACCAAAAGAATGCGTCTAGTGAGATGAGCTGATATCCAGTTCTCTTCCATCTCCAAATATCTGTTGGTGTGCTCCAGACATTTTCATTCCCGTAAGTCATAGGTGTCAAACTCTGGCCCGCGGGCCTAATTACATTTGGCCCGCGAAGCCATACCAAATTACTATTAGAGCTGGCCTACTGGTATTATACAGCTAATATATACATTGTTTAGTATTAAGCTTTGCTTGTTCCACATTCAGTTTTTCAGCAAAACTTGTTTGAGTCCATAAGAAGAGATTCATTCTTAAATCTGGAGGAAGATATTTTTCAATAAATATTAATGTTAGCCCGCGACCTTGTTCTAGTTTTGAATTTTGGCCCACTGTGTATTTGAGTTTGACACCCCTGCCGTAAGTTATAGATATGTTCATATCACTCTTTATCCGGTCTTTAAGTCTGACGTCACTAGCCCTGTCTGGGCTCAAACTCAGCTGCACGTCCATAAATCACAGGATCACTGTGGCATCACTGAGAGTTGAAAAACTATCTAAAGTCTTTCATCTGTAATAAAATGATCAGCGTTCTGCTCTACTATGTGTAACAATTGAGTTTATCATCCAGGCAACCATGAAAACGAAACGGAATATATGACATTTAACAGAGTTAGAAATTAGCAGGAAGTTAGCTTGCTAGCTTCCATCTAAATGAGGGATTTTGGAAACAAATTCAAACGTACAGCTCTGCTATCACTTCCAACATAAATGAAGACAGAAAACTAAACAGCAGTGATGTTTGTAGGGTACTGTGAGTAAAATGTGTTTGATTTTCTCCCGAACATTCAAATTAGTGCAATCATAAATTCATTCATGAGGGGCAAATTAGAGTGAGAACATGTGGAGGCTCTGGCTACTTTCACACTGCACGCGAAAGCGCATCAAATCCAACTTTTTTGACCGTATGCGACCCATATCCAATCATGGTATGACAGTGTAAAAACAGCACAAATCCAATATTTTCAAATCCGTTCTGGGTCACTTTCGTATGTGGTACTTAATCCGATACATATCTGATGTTTTAGAAAGCGACTGCTGTTTGAATGGTCATGTCGCATTAAATCCGTCTTTTATTTCACTGACACAAAACATATGCCAATTATCAGCGCTGGAGAAGACATTGAGAACACACGAGCGCTTCGTGTGCATCCCGTGCAGATGTTAGTGAAACTGTTGGGAAGATAATGTGAACATTTTATTTGTACTGTATAATCTGCAGATTCTGACAGAAATCTGCAACTATCCTTTGAAGCACCGCTCCTCTCTAAAACAACAATAAGGATAATTATTAGGCCATATATAAATAACAAAATAACTTAAAGCAAAATTGGACAACGTAAAGTCTGAAACAAGTCTTTATATTAAGGGCCAGCAGTCAAACAATACTGTTTGGTCTGGGTCTAAACAGAGCGCGTTGTGTGTGACGTCTGCTTTTGCGTATGCAGGCCACTTTGAGGGTTCACAAAGGAGCGCGTTTGCTGTCACATTTTATTCGTAGTGTGAACAAGCAGACACAAAATCAGATTTAAATTTTAAAAAAAAATCGGAATTGAGCATTAAGACCTCCAGTGTGAACGTAGCCATAGTGAGTTCAGTGCATTGATGTGACATTGTCCTGAAGGATTTAGTTATTCTCAATGGTTAAAGAAATTGCAATTATTTATTCATATTTATTATAAATAATCCTAATTATATATCTTGCTTCCATGTTTGTGTCCTGTGTCACAAAAAATAATTTTTTTACTATAATACATTGATTAATGACCTGCAGAATCTCCTTATCATATTACGTGTCCATAATTGTCACCTAAAGTCAAACTTTATGTTTTCTCCATCTTGAAAGTGATGACATCCTTGCATTACATACTTTAGATTCATTTTCTGAAGGCAGGTTTCTGAAAGAGAACAGGCAGATTTGGAATATAACATGCAGCGTTCTATAGATGGATACATAAAAAAAATGGAAAATTACATGTATGTGCTAACTTTCTAAATACTTTGTTACATTTATGATAAAATGGATTTGAAAGTAGATAAAACACATTTATGTTGGCCTTGGCTCATTAGAGTCCTTGTCTTTAAATTAACTGTGTATGTTTCAGGTACTGCACTCTAAAAGACTGAATGAACCAGCATTGCAGCCATGGGTCATTGTGAGCATCACAGGGAAGGTTGAAGCCGCCCACTGCACCTGTATGGCCGGAGTCATAGAGACTTGCAGCCATGTCACTGCTCTTCTGTTTAATGTAGAAGCAACAGTGCAGATCTGTGGCACAAGGACTGTTACAGATGAACCTGCATACTGGGTTTTGCTGGGTAATATGACCAAGATACAGCCGGAGGTTGGCCATAAGATAGACTTCTCCTCTTCAGCTGCCCAAAAACGGCTCTGGATCAAAACATAAACAGACCATCCGTATTGACAGGTAAAAGGAGCTGTCCTCAAAAAAGAAAAATCCCACCTGCTACTGTGGAGGAGTTGTCACTGCTATTGGAATCTTTGCTGGAGCACAGTAAAGCTGTGGGTTGTGGGAATGACCCATAATGTTTTATATAGGGATCTAGATTTATGCCTGAAGTGCACTGCCATGTAAATAATTTGCATTTACTGAATATGTACTGACTGAGTCCCACTGTTCAAAAATTCAATAAAGAAACAAACTAATTTTTGCTCTTTTTTTTATTAAAACCACTTTATAGAACATCACATCAGTTACAATGTAGAATCCATGTCATTGATAGTTTATAAAAGACAAAATGTTTACACAAAACCATGACAGTATTTACACGATATCACCCACTACTAACGTTACTTTATTTACTATCAATTACTTCAATTTATCTTTTGAAAAATTAGCGCTATTTATACAGCACAAGACTTAAGAATATTTAACAGGAGCAAGTTTCATTCTCCCCTGGTTTTACTACCACACTGTTCACCAAAACGCAGCAAACCTTCACCATCTTATCCAGAAGGGTCACCTCTTCACCCTCACATGGAAGAAGTAATCTGATTGGCATGGTGGTATGTTTGAAGCAGGTCCCTTGTGTAGCGCTGGAACCCAGTCACGATGTCATCCATTTCATAGGCTGGTTTGCTGCAATAATGCCAAATAATTAGCAAGTCTATAAATAGAAGGTAGTTCTGCAAAATCACTCAGTAGGATGTTTTTTTCTAATTTGCTATGACCTCAGAGTGCATCGAAAATAAAACTAATAGGCTATAAAGAGTGATATGAACATATTTAGAACTTACCAGAATGAAAATGTCTGGAGCACCAACAGATATTTGGAGATGGAAGAGAACAGGATATCAGCTCGTCTCACAGCTGCTATCCAGGCTAGAGGCCTTCGTTTGGTAACACACGAGCTGCGTCATGTTGCTTCCAGGTTGGGAAAGAATGAAAAGACAAACCCTTTTCAAGCTTATTCTCTTGCCGGTCGTGCGATCGAACGTTGCAGCGGACCACACAGCAAGAACGAACCATGGCTATGCTTTCGCTCCTTCTTCACTTAGACCCCCAAAATGGCGGATCGGGCCAAAATCCTTTCCACGCCCACCCCCGTGACATCACGCTCCAAAGCCCTATTAGGCTAATCGTTGTGTCACTTCCAGTATTTCAGACAATCCCTTTCCGTCAAGGATTTTTAATTTGTTGTGGGGTTTTTGTATTTTGTTGTGGGGTTTTTGTATTTTGTTGTGGGCTTTTTGTAATTTGTTGTGGGCTTTTTGTATTTTGTTGTGGGCTTTTTGTATTTTGTTGTGGGCTTTTTGTAATTTGTTGTGGGCTTTTTGTATTTTGTTGTGGGCTTTTTGTATTTTGTTGTGGGCTTTTTGTAATTTGTTGTGGGCTTTTTGTATTTTGTTGTGGGCTTTTTGTAATTTGTTGTGGGCTTTTTGTAATTTGTTGTGGGGTTTTTGTATTTTGTTGTGGGCTTTTTGTAATTTGTTGTGGGCTTTTTGTATTTTGTTGTGGGCTTTTTGTATTTTGTTGTGGGCTTTTTGTATTTTGTTGTGGGCTTTTTGTAATTTGTGGGTTTTTT
The DNA here is from genome assembly GCF_900408965.1 of Simochromis diagramma. Lineage (NCBI taxonomy): Eukaryota > Metazoa > Chordata > Actinopteri > Cichliformes > Cichlidae > Simochromis > Simochromis diagramma. The sequence continues at coordinate 2,915,543 of NW_024387083.1, read as the reverse complement.
TAAATTTGTTGCGGTTTTTTAATTTGTTGCGATTTGCACTTCCCAGCCACCGTACAAGACTGGCTAACAGCTGCATATAGAGAATTACAGTAGTCCAGTTGAGATAAGATTGCTGTAGTTAGAGAAGCATTGTGGCAAGCTGAGCTACATCATCCTATGCTCCTCCCACTTTTTTGCATTCACTAATTGTACTCTCTAAATGTAGGGTTATAAAATGTCTGTAATATAGTTTGTGTACCTCCACTTGTGTAGAGTTAATGTTATGCTGTGTAGCTTAACATTAACTGTGACACATACATGGTTTCACATGTCTTGATGCATGCTCAATCATCCAGGTAAGTAAATCCCAAAAATTTGAGTGCATCGAAAATAAAACTAATAGGCTATAAAGAGTGATATGAACATATTTAGAACTTACCAGAATGAAAATGTCTGGAGCACCAACAGATATTTGGAGATGAAAGAGAACAGGATATCAGCTCGTCTCACAGCTGCTATCCAGGCTAGAGGCCTTCGTTTGGTAACACACGAGCTGCGTCATGTTGCTTCCAGGTTGGGAAAGAATGAAAAGACAAACCCTTTTCAAGCTTATTCTCTTGCCGGTCGTGCGATCGAACGTTGCAGCGGACCACACAGCAAGAACGAACCATGGCTATGCTTTCGCTCCTTCTTCACTTAGACCCCCAAAATGGCGGATCGGGCCAAAATCCTTTCCACGCCCACCCCCGTGACATCACGCTCCAAAGCCCTATTAGGCTAATCGTTGTGTCACTTCCAGTATTTCAGACAATCCCTTTCCGTCAAGGATTTTTAATTTGTTGTGGGGTTTTTGTATTTTGTTGTGGGGTTTTTGTATTTTGTTGTGGGCTTTTTGTAATTTGTTGTGGGGGTTTTGTATTTTGTTGTGGGCTTTTTGTAATTTGTTGTGGGGTTTTTGTATTTTGTTGTGGGGTTTTTGTAATTTGTTGTGGGGGTTTTGTATTTTGTTGTGGGGTTTTTGTAATTTGTTGTGGGGTTTTTGTATTTTGTTGTGGGCTTTTTGTAATTTGTTGTGGGCTTTTTGTAATTTGTTGTGGGGTTTTTGTATTTTGTTGTGGGCTTTTTGTAATTTGTTGTGGGCTTTTTGTATTTTGTTGTGGGCTTTTTGTATTTTGTTGTGGGCTTTTTGTAATTTGTTGTGGGCTTTTTGTATTTTGTTGTGGGCTTTTTGTATTTTGTTGTGGGCTTTTTGTATTTTGTTGTGGGCTTTTTGTAATTTGTGGGTTTTTTTAAATTTGTTGCGGTTTTTTAATTTGTTGCGATTTGCACTTCCCAGCCACCGTACAAGACTGGCTAACAGCTGCATATAGAGAATTACAGTAGTCCAGTTGAGATAAGATTGCTGTAGTTAGAGAAGCATTGTGGCAAGCTGAGCTACATCATCCTATGCTCCTCCCACTTTTTTGCATTCACTAATTGTACTCTCTAAATGTAGGGTTATAAAATGTCTGTAATATAGTTTGTGTACCTCCACTTGTGTAGAGTTAATGTTATGCTGTGTAGCTTAACATTAACTGTGACACATACATGGTTTCACATGTCTTGATGCATGCTCAATCATCCAGGTAAGTAAATCCCAAAAAGTTGATTCTGTTCATCTGGACGTTTTCAGTGGGAGAAACATTTCATCATCATCCAAGTGACTTCTTCAGTCTCAGCAGACTGCAGGTTTGCCCAACCTTATAAACGGTACAATGACTTAAACTAGCTCACTGAATGATCAGGGGGCTGTGAGGTGAAGCTCAGGATTTATCCAAAGGAGAGCTACATCATTACAATCTCTTCCACTCTATAAACCTGAAATCTGTGTGGAACAGCTAACCAATCACATATGCAGAACAGCACAAACATTATTTACTGTCGTGTAAAACAAAAGCATAAAGCCTGATTTTTTTCCCCCCGTGGCGTCAGATTTTGCACAAATTATATGTGACTCAGTTACAGTGGTAATTATTGCACACTTTCTGTAAATCCTAAAAACTTGATTTCACTTGTCAAATATCATTGTGGTCATCTGCTGATATATTTAAATGAAATTGCTGATGTAAAGAACCAATGATTTCTAAAGGAAAATCGTGAAGATTATCAGGGGTGCCCAGTGCTTTGCATACAACTGTGTAAAGTCTCCTCCTGGAAGTGAAAAGCTTACAAATCCATATCCCATTAAGCAAGCTGCAAAGATAGCCCTGTTCACAACTGTCAGTCACAAATTGACTCTGAGCCTCTTTAGTAATTCCAGCAGCTTTTTAAGATCAGACGATGGTTTCATGCAACTGCAGACATTAGTAAACGTTCCTTCTTTAGAACATCAGCCTTTGTAATGAAGATATTTTTCACAGGCTTTTCATGACCTCCATAACACACCGGGTTTAGAACACATCATAGCAAAGTAAGGTAGTCCATCTTCTGTAGTTTCAATACGGTGGACATCTGGCATCACATTGTTAAGGAGAGACAAGTGTAGGGCTGTTCCAATTCTGAGCAAATAGCTCTTCTCATTTCGTAAGTCCTTAGCAATTCTTTTACCGAGGAATAGGAGAGAGGTACTGCATATGCGTGGAACACACCCCGTGTTTCCATCATTTCAGGGTTAACAAACATGGAGTTGTTATCTAAACCTGCTTCCTGGAATACCCCAGTGGGCTCTACACTACGGGTTCAACAAATCCAGGATATCTTTGTTCACTGACCCTAACATTGTCTATTAGAATAAGTGGTGACACAAACCTTAACTCTTTAAGTTGACCCAGGGTTTCCCTTGGATGTTTACATGAAAGGGGTAGTGTTGGTAGCATCTGACTATTAAATTCAATTTTATATGACTTTCATATGACTGTTTATATGACATTTCTTCTAAATATTATTATCCCTATGAGTGCCACCTACTCCAGAGACATTATCTAATGGTGGTAACAATAGTTAAAAATCATTAACCTATACCAGTAAAACAACACGCAAAGGGATGAGCAGTGATGGGAATAACAGTGTTACAAGTAACGGTGTTACTTTTTTCAGTAACGAGTAATCTAACTAATTACTATTTCTATCGTTACAACACTGTTACCGTTACTAAGAAGAAAGTAACGCGACTGCACCGCATTATTTTTTTTAGTAAACAGATGGTTGAAGCTGTCTTCCTACCGCATCTTATATCAGTTGCACGGAAGCAGCTGTAAGTAATCTGGACGCTACAGCTTTAAGCAGCTGCGTGCGGTCCCGCGGATGGCAATCACTGTCTGCCCAACGATCACTTTCTGGCACAACACCTGGAGCTAGAGGGCAAAACATTGGCAGGAGTGCTGCTGTTTGTCTGAGGAAGAATAAAGTAGTCGTGGTAAGCCAATCACATGACCACTTCAAGATGACAAAGCAACAAGGTGATATATACCAGTTTTTAAATTGTGTCGATAGGCCACGTAAAACCAGAGTCATGATAAACAATATACATGGCGTTTTTTCCTCAATAGTTTCGGCATGTTTAACGTCTAAGTACAGCCCATATGGAAAAGATATATATAAATCTTATAAAGTTTGTATCTGTCTTGTGTGAAACTTGTATGAAAAGCATATAAGAGTGAAAACAGATATAAGATCCCCTGAAAAATTATATAATGAAACTTGTATGTTTTGGATACTTACTAAAACAATGTATGAAAGTAATGAGAAAGTGGCCACTTTCATGAGTAATCACATATAAATTTTTACTATTTCTTTTCCATATGGGAGAGCTAGCAAGCACTCTCTGCTTGCTAGCTCTCCCATATGGAAAACAACAAAACAACAACAAAAAAAACCCAAAACAAACCTGCCCTTTTGTCTTGGTGGAAAAATGCACCATGTCAACCAATCAAAAATGATATGGCAACATGACATTTGGTTGTTTAGGAAGAGGGGGGAAGTTTTAGGAGTGACAGCAAGAGTGAAAGAGAGAGAGAGAGAGAGAGAGAGAGAGACAGCAGAAAAAGAGAGAGAGGGCATTTTGAGATGTGAGAGATTTGTGACGTTTAGCGTGTTTTGGAGTGTGTAGTTAATGTGTTGTCTTTTGTAGTTAGTGTGTAGGGCGACCGTGGCTCAGGGGGTTGGGAATCGCATCTGTAACCGGAAGGTCGCCGGTTCGATCCCTGGGCTCTCTGTCCTGGTCGTTGTGTCCCTGGGCAAGACAAGACACTTTACCCTACTTGCCTACTGGTGTTGGCCAGAGGGGCCGATGGCGCAATATGGCAGCCTCGCTTCTGTCAGTCTGCCCCAGGGCAGCTGTGGCTACAACTGTAGCTTGCCTCCACCAGTGTATGAATGTGAGAGTGAATGAATAGTGGTATTGTAAAGCGCTTTGGGTGCCTTGAAAAGCGCTATATAAATCCAATCTATTGTAGTGTTGTGGATAGTTTTGTGTTGTGTGTCAGAACAATGAGGCGACTGCTGTCTCCAGGTAGAGAACAGGAGTGATACACCTGCTGCTGTCAAGTCAAAGTCAAAGTCAACTTTATTGTCAATTCTGCCACATGTACAGGACATACAGAGAATAGAAACTTCGTTACTCTCAATCCCTAGATAAAATAGAAAATGAACATTTAAATATAAGAGTGATTAAAAATGCAAGTAAAATATTCCAAAGTAAAAAAAAATTAAATAAAATTAAATAATATAATACAATTTTACATATAACAAGAAAGCTATACAATATACAATATAAGGGTAAATGACATTGAGTGCAAACCAGGCAGAGTAGTGCAAATAGGCAAATAGTGCAAATGGAGATTTAGTAATGTACGGTAAGAGATAGTGTAACAACAAAGTCTTATGAGGTAATGGCAGTCCAATGCTCCACAAAGTGACTGGTAACTGGTGCAGGCCAGTGAGTGAGTCAGAGAGTGTGTGTGTGTGAGTGTGTGTGACAGAGTTCAGTGAGACCGTGGAGGAGAGAGGGGAGAGGGGGCAGAATCGGGAGGGAGTTAAGCTTCCTGACAGCCTGATGGATGAAGCTGTCCTTCAGCCTGCTGGTCCTGGCCTGGAGACTCTGCAGTCTCCTCCCCGACGGCAGCAGCTTGAAGAAGCTTTGCATTGGGTGCGTGGGATCAGCCGCTATGCAAAGGGCTTTTTTAGTGAGACGGGTGCTGTAAATGTCCTGGAGGGAGGGGAGAGAGACACCAATGATCCTCTCTGCAGCTCTCACTATGCTCTCACAGACCTGCAGGTATCAGGCTGTGATGTTCTCCTTTATAGTGGACGGAAATATTTGGAGTGGCACAAATAATTTGTGTGGCATCTTATTTAATGCAGAACACCTGATTGTTCTGTAAATAGTTTGAAATGGTTATTTAAAAAAAAAAGGGGTAAAAGGTAAATGGCTGCAAATAACTTTGTTTGCAAAACTTGTGCATATGATTTTAAAATTGACAATTTATATTTGCATTTAAAGTTGTGAAATATGATTCATTAAACATGTTTGTGGTTGTTACAGTAAAAAATAAAACTTTTTCTACTTGTATTTTATGGGTTTTTTTTGTCTGATTTTAGATCAATTGTGTTAACATAGTATGTCAAAATGAAATCATAACTGTAAATTCAGACACGTGAGGTTGTGCTGAAAAGAATGATAACAAACAAGGCAAAGTAAATAGTTTTTAAAGGTAAAATGTGGAGGGAAAATCAAAAGTAGTTAAAAATGGGCAATTATACCCTGGACCCCAGAGGGGTTTTTTTTGTTTTTTTTAAAAAAAAGTAACGCAATAATTACTTTTCAAGTAATTAATTACTTTTAGAATATTGTAAACTCAGTTACTAATTCAGTAACTTTTTTGTAGTAGTAACTAGTACTGTAATTAATTACTTTTTCAAAGTAACCTGCCCAACACTGGGGATGAGACAATATTATTTAATTGCACTTAATAGTTTCAATACCTGGTTGCGCACTCAGTGCCGTTTATCTCTATAGCTGCACATTACTGCTCTGAAACTTTAAACTGGATCAGTTTAAACAGAGCTTGCTGTTTCACAGCCCGATAGTCTGTTTGTCGCAGATCAAAGTGAAATAAATTTTATTGGCTGAACAGGTATTCTTGGTGTGTATTTGTCTTTCCAGCTGTGTAAAAACAGACAAATAGGCAGATTTTGGCCTTTTGGTCACTGCTATTGGGTCAATACTGTTTATTTTTCACCAGGCTAATAATCACAACAACATTTATAACAAACACATGGATATTCCATTAACAATGCAAGGCTTCATTCAGCAGTTTTAGTAAGGTGTGCCTTAACAAGCTGCACCAGCAGAGAATCCACGTTGCACTCAAAACATGCTTTACATAAAAGAATCTATTAAAATGGAGTGCTTGATTTTAAACCCAAACTCTGAACATAACCTGCTGCCTTTGGTTTTTAATTCTCTCAGCAGCTTGAATAAAACAGTCATTGCATTGTTCACTGTCAAAAGGAAAAACAAAAAGACAAAACCCACAAAATTTTACACCCACACACAGGTCTAAGGAATCTTCCAGAAAATGGTGTCACATTTTCTGGAGATCTGCAGGTCAGGTCAGCAGGTGGTGACGGCATGTCTCTTGATTTCTAATCTGGAACCAAACCTGCTCTGGAGCAGATTACGTTCAAAGTTTAAGTTACCATAGTGATTTACCCCAATAAGAAGTGAACCGCATTAGTACAAAAATAATAATAATAATAATAATAATATTACCTGAATAAGCCAGAAGCCGGTTTTGTTGTAAAGACCTCTGGACAGGAGCAGGTCATGTGTTCAGCATAAGTTGTGATTTAGCCAGGTAAAAAGAAGTAGTTCACTTTCATGACAAAACCGACAAGGCCACATATCTTGCCAACTGTGTATAGTAAACCGCTTCGGTGGATGATAAGAGATTAAATATGCTGCTACTCAAGAATCTAAAGAATATTAAGAGTTTCACTTCCTGGTGAATAAGGGGGAAAAAAAAAAAAAAAAAAAAAAAAAAAAAATGTTACAACATGTACACCTGCTTTCTACGTGTTAGCATGCTTCAGTTGCTTGCGTGTGCAACATAATGACAGCCTTGAAAGATAACCAAACAGGAGCATGAGTCAGCACTGGAGGATTTCACAACAACCACAGTTGCAAATATTCACTTCTTTATAAATACAAATCCAGATTCTAGGCAGCAATTTTTTAGTGCAGTTTAGTAATGAACAGAAGTTTAATGTTGATCTAGAACCTTTTATTTGAAACTAAACCACTGAAAGAAAACATTCACAATGATTTAACAGCCATCTCTTTTCCTTATTAAAAATCCACTATTGAAACATAAAAACCCTTCACTGATTCAACTCACAGTCTAAATGTCTAAGAGGTGTTTCAGCTCATCAAGGACAGAGAGAAATGAAGAATGCTGGGTTGAAATGGCGCTTGATTCATTCTGGTATATGGATTCACCAATGTGACCCAACACAACATGCATACAGACTTTGTTTAAACAGTAAGACCCACTGAGAACAGCACCAGTTCACCTGCAAAATACCACATAAGCCCCTCTACAAGAAAGCATTTAACACTTTGAGCCTGATATTAAAATTTACAAAACACATGACATAAAATGTTATAAATCACCTACTATTTACATCAAGAAAACATTTTACCCAATTTTTTCCTAAATGGCAGCAATTTAAAATAGAATTCAAGTTAAGCTTTGCTTCTTAAACATAAATGAGAATATTTCAGATTTTCTTTATGGCAGAGAAAGGCAAAAAGGCAGGAAAGACATCTGGCTTCATCTAAATCAGTCTTCATTTGTACCTTAGTAGCATCTCATCTCTACACTGGAACCAAAATGAAACTAATGAGAGGTTCATTTATGCTTCTTAAAGCCCTTTCCCTCTATACCCTTGCACCACTGGTAGCAGTATTTTGGCCCTTTGGTCACCGCTGTTGGGTCAATACTGTTTATTCTTCACCAGGCTAATAATCACAAATAGTTATAGCTGATTACTTTTATTGACGACGTGTTCATTCTGCCATTATGTGTTCACATGGATCCGCTTTCATTCAGCCTCATATTCAGGTGGGTGTAGAGTTCTACCACAGATCCAGATTTTCAGTATTGGCAAAGCCAGGGTCTTTGCGGAGCATCCAGTATGTCCCATTGTACAGCCACACCTCTCTGCCAGCTTCATCCACCGATTTTCTGGGAAAACAGACCAATTAGTGACATGCAACACTGGAACGTCATTCAACCTGGAAACATTAATAAGCCTAAATATATAAAAATACATAGAGTGTTCTAAGAGTCTGTATTTTCACACAGAAATCTAAAGAATGTGACGTTTATAATCACATCCAAGAACCTCTTCTGTTGACAGTATCAGTGAGGCAGCCGATCACCACAAAACAAAAAACAGAACAAGCTGCTGATACCCAACTATGTTAGGCATCAAACATTTTATTTAAGCTCTTATTAGTTTCAGTTTTATTTGTCATATGCACGTTAGCACAGGGTCAACATTGCAATGAAATGTGTTTGACGAGCAGCAGTCACTCAGCAGCATGATACAGTAGAAGAAAATATAATAAAAAAAAAAATAGCCATTAGCCACTGACCTAACAGTTTACTTAGGTCTTTAAAACCACCTTAAAATTAAGGCCATCCTATACCCTGTCTGAGAAACAATCCTGGATGTTGTTTTTTTTTTGTTTATTTGTTTGATTTATATATTTTAAAAAAAAAAAAAAAAAAAAAAAAAAAAAAAAAAAAAAAAACCCACAATGGGTCCCCCTCCCCCTCCTTTTAAACTGCCATCATGTTTATCATTTAGTGCTTTAAATACCAGCTTTTACCACCATTATTGGTTGGACAGAGTAATCTCTTTCCATCTTGTGGTCTTTGTTACATTCAAAATAATATCCAAATACTCCCATATTAAAAGGCATGCGCTTGAGCAAACCCCACATCTTGTAAACAGATTAGAAAATGACATTTATATACATTTCCTACAGAAAAAGGCTGATACTGAAGAAAAGGACACCAGATGTGTTGCTGCTTGAATTATTAACTAGACTTTTGACAGTCCACCACAAAACCAGAACGAGGCATCGAGGAAAGCTTCTCACCTGAAGAACCTGGGGATGTGTTCCTCCCCTTTCTTGGCCATTTCTTTCCTCCTTTCCCTTTGGTTCTCCTCCACCTCATCCTTCCTTTTATCTGCTTCTGCTATTTTTCCCTCCTCCAGGAGCCTGATAGAGCAGACAAGAGTAAGGAATTGGAGCGCACAGAAGATGGTGCAGAAATGTCTGTCAGTCTACCATAGTTTAAATTAAACAAGATCTTGTGGATACCTCTGGTCCGGTCTGAAACGTGTGTCCGTAGGTGGAAGGACAGCCTTCAATTCTGAAGTCAGTTCATTAAGTTCCCTGGCATAACTTGAGAAGCCATAGAACTTGACATAGTCATCAGGCTGTACATCTGTATAGAAAAGGATATCGTGGATATTTAAAGATCTTTCATCTAAAACTTGAACATAGTTGACAAAACTCAGCGTTTGTGTATAAAGTAGATTAGCTTAATCATTTGTGGAAGAGATCAATGAGTCAGTCTTGGCTCAGGTTGAAGGTGGTCTTTACATGAGTCATAGGATTGGAGTAATTTGTGAGGGATTTGAGCGCTGAACAGTGGTACTCACTGGGTTTCCAGATACATTTTGGTGTAGGTAGAGTATCACAGAAAATGCCTTCATGCCAGAGACCTCCGAAACGATGAATCACTGACCCAGCCTGGTCCAAAACCACACCCTGCACCTCATTCTTACTGCTGTCCGAGCTCCAGTAGCGGGACTGGGATGAAAAGATGAAGGCACTTAGCACAATTTCAATGCATTACATGGACCTCTGGCTAAATTAGAAAAAAAATATACATATGTGCATGTCCTTACCTTGACAAAGGTAATCTTGCAGGTGCACACATCACTCTTTGCGTTTCTGATGATCACCTCACCATAGTGCTCCAAAGAGCGTTGCTGACTCAGGACATTGTGGATACATGTAACGGCCTTATTCCATTCATAGTGATCACCATACCTAAACAAAAAAAAACAAACAAATTATACTGTGATCATTGCATAATGAAATTGAAACAGTTTTTAAATGTAGATGATTCGTACAGGCTCAAATTGTATATGGATTTCTAGAAATGCTGGTGCCTTGTGACAGCAAACTGCAAACCAGCCATCCTTTGCTTTAGTCTATCTTGTTTACTTTTTACTAACATTTATAATATTGTCACTTCTGTGTCAGCATTTGTAGCCAAAAAGCCTCAAGATAGTCTTCAAGGTCTCCCACTCATCCGATCAATCTTCTAGCCTGTTTGCATTTCTCCTTTTTATCTGGACAAATCACGCCTTTGAAAAATTAAGCCAACATGGAAGTGCCAGAAACTGCACTTCCTTCAATGGACAGTTTGGTGAAATTGTCCAGCTTTGGAGCAACATTAGGCCTGTTATTTATTTATTTATTTATTTAAAAAAAAAAAAAAAAAAAAAAAAAAAAAAAAAAAAACTAAAACAAACATACACGCTTTTGATCAGTCCCTTTTTATAAAAACATTATTGTATGTAAAAGTTTCAATTATTCACCAATCTTGATATAGAGCAATGATTCTTTGTCATCTCTTGTACTAGTGTATGGTGTTGTATACTACTACTACTACTACTACTGAAATATTAAAACACTGTCCCTTTGTTTGACATCTTTTGTGGTTAAAAGTGGCATAAAATCATCACCTGGGTAGGGTAACATTAACCAGTCCAGAAGAGATGATCTCCACAGACTTGCCCCAAAACTTGTACTTCCATCTCTGATCTGAGAGCAGAATTAAAGAAGGAAAAGCTGCAGTGTTAGGTCTGATTGCTGTATATCTGGGACTTGCTTAAGAAACCAAAAAACAAAAACACACCTTGCCAGAAAGTGAAGTTTTCTGACTCTGCATGGCAAGCAGAGATGGGTGGATGGTGACTGACCTGAAAACATAAGACAATACAGCATTAAAGTCTGTTCTAAAACACCAATAAGCCGAATCATTATGTCTTCAGGTTACCTGTTCACTAATGTATTGGAATCCTTTGTCTTCTCTGTAATTCTCATACGTTTCACCCAGGACTGGGTTGAAGGGTTTGTAACGATTCCTCCAGGATGCCCAGGCATAACCAGAGATGGAGAATGCTGCTACATAAACCTAAAAACAAACAAGACAAAAACAAATTTTTCCTAAATCCTCAACAAGCCTTACACCAAATTCAACTTGATTTGACCCCCAGCGGGTCAGAAATCATAAGCAATCCCAACACACCATCCTCTCATATGGATCATCAATGTTGCTGGCAATGTCCAGCAGCTCAGAGTACTCCAGTTCTTCACTGAGCCTCTGCAGCAATGAGAGTGGCTCATTGAGAGCAACTGGCATAGACACTCTGGACAGATCCTTGCCAATGTTGTTGTAGAGGATGGTCATAATGCCAATGTGGCTGTTGTCTGCGCAGGGGGCAGGCAGGGTAGTGCGACGACCTGCATGGTAACACCACAAAACAGCGTAACATATTAAACAAAATGAATGATTAAAAATACAAAAACAAAATGAGATAAACCTGGTCAACTCTAACCAAGAATAATCACAATAACCACATGTTCCAGGCCTCACTGGTGGTGTTTCCAAAACCTTTTATGGCAGCGGTCCTCAATGCCCGGGCTACGGACCGGTACGTGAGTTGAGGCTTGGGTATGAAATTTATGGTTTTAATCTTTATTTTTAAACTCTGTTTCCCTGGGTCTTTCCCTGTGTGTTATGAATAAATCTTCTTTTTCTGGTACCGGTACTAGTTTTATTTTGTTGTATTTATCCACGACATCTTAAAGGCTGGTCTGTGAAAATGTTGTCAGACAAACTGGTCCGTGGCGCAAAAAAGGTTGGGAACTGCTGTTTTATAGCATGTTTCGAGATTCTTAAGATCCTTATTAAATTACAGGCCATACATGGTTAGAAATGTTGAAGGTCTCCGAAATTACAATTAAATAGTCTAGTATGGAAACTGCCATGCATCAACATGCAGAGCCCTCCGGAGGATTATTGGCAGCTCTCTACCCAGTCTACAGAACATTTACACCTCATGCTGCATTCGTAAAGCCACTAGCATCATGGCTGACCCGCATCACCCCTCCCACCAACTGTTTACTCCTCCTCCATCCAGAAGACGACTCTGCAGCATCAGGAACAGGTCAGCGAGATTTTTTTTTTTTTTTTTTTTTTTTAAAAAAACAAAACAAAAACAAAACAGTTTGCACCTTTGATCCAGGAGGACATCATTTTGTCCCACTGCATACTTGAGTGTATATTGTAGAGTTTTATTGTCAACCCAACAAAGCTCTACTGGACTGAACATAATTGAGGTAGGTTTTGGAGTCATGTTTAGCACCAGTTATGGCAGAAACTCATATTAGCCCAGATAAACTCATATTAGCCCAGATAAACTCATATTAGCCCAGATAAACTCATATTAGCCCAGATAAACTCATGGCTGTCCTGCTGCCCTTTTCCATGGGCAAGTGCCATTTGGGACATAGAATTTAAGTTGCTTCAGCCTGTATATGGCTGCTGCTGCAAGCCGCTTTGCAAAGCATGCTCATCCGAGCTGAAACCTAAGTGGTTTTGACAAAGCAACAGTTTGGTTCCAAATGTATACAGGCTACTTCACGTCTGAATTTTGTGTGAATCAGAAGCACGATTAGCAGCCATGTCTGTCCTACTGTTATCATTCCTTTCATATTAGCGGTTACCATGTTGAAATATAAATTTCCAGGTTTGCTTAACAGAAGATGACTTTACCAGTATCAGGAGGCACTGGCCGTGGCTTGTGACTTGCGCTGTTCAAACTTTCTCTGTAGTTAAGAGTAGCAGCAGCTGTGGAGGACAGAGGAAACAATGACTTGATGTTTTTGTTTCATGTTAACCTTTGTTGTGACACAGAAAATTGTGCAGTGGTGATTTATTTGAAAGTAAATACTCACAGTGTCCTTCTTCAGGCTCTGATGTGCTAGTGGTGGTAATGTCACTCAGGCCCGATTCATCAGAAGCCTCGGCCTCTGACGAAGTCTCGCACACTATTACCTCGCTAGCATCAAAATACTCTGCCATAGAATCTGCCACTGAAGGTGGACGGTTACTGTGACGGCTTAAGGAAGGCGTTCTCTGTAAGGATGAAACATGGTTCCAGCTATAGTTTGACCATTTAAGTCCAATAAACAAGTCTACCTGTAAGGTGTGCGAAGTGAATTCAGAACAGTGACGACTGACATGCACAGTTATTTCCAACAGGTGCTACCCACACAACTTGCTCTGTAAGAATTGTAGGTGCAGCTGTCCCAACTGTGAATAACAGCAGCACCACCACCCACATCACTAGACTGTAAATCATTCCATGTTTTCCTTCTTTTGACCAAAGTTTCCCCACAATCTTATAGCTTCAGTCAGATAAAATTTCTTCATGATCCTGAGCAAGAATTCAATGTTAATCAGGATGATTATTAGTGACACCAGAAAAAAAAAAATAATAATAATAATAATAATAATGCTACACACATACACTACACACCTGGTCTGGACGGACAGTGCAGAAGGATTCTTCAGAAGAGTCAGAGGACAGGGAAAGGGAATGGACTTTGGTCAGATGGGACTGTATATCAAGCTGCATGCGCGCAGGCACACATGCACACAAGCCATGCAGGAGAAGTGCAGAAGAAACACACAGGATCAAAAATGCATGCAGGGAATATCACGCACACTCCAAAGCACAAACAGAGCAGAGGTGAGGCAAATATTACTTGTTGCCAAGTGCAGTTGCTCTCCAGTACAGAAAATACCAGCACAATCAAACTGAATTATGTATAATATCTTAGCAAGGACAGAGCTTTTTAGTTGGCCAGGTAGGACTTTAGTAAATGAACTTAGTACAGGTTAGGAAAGGTACCTTCAGACATTTAGTATTTCTGAATTATCCATCACTGTGGATATCAGTTGATAGCCAGTTGCCAAGCAACTATTAACAAAACACCCTCTTGCAAAAAAAAAAAAAAAGGATCTTTATCAATCAATTCTTCGTAGAAAAACTTTATTTACCCTTTAAACTCACTAAATTATGGTTAGTAAACGACTCTAAAGCGATTTTGAACAAGAGGGTGAAAGTCTCACCAGTTTCCAGTAGAGTGCTATAACAGTAAATAAACAGGGTAATAACATACATTTATTAACCATGGGATATGTTCATCACTGTGGATATCAGTTGATAGCCAGTTGCCAAGCAACTATTAACAAAATAAAGCCCAAAGTCACAGCCGCTGATGTTCAAACATGCAGTCACATGCACCATGGTAAGAAGCCAAGAGGAAAGCAAGAAGTGTTGCATAAGCACAGTCAGTCTGACAGCAGGAGCCAACAAGTCCCTGACCTGACTGCTTTGTTTCAGTATGCGACAGTCTTTTTATATGCATATTTGTGTGTGAAAAGAAAGGAATACTTGAGGTGTGTTCCTTTAAGTTCCACCTGTATTAACTTGTGCCTGTCTTACCTAAAAACAGCCCAAACCTGCTCAACAGTATCACTTAGGGCTGGGCCCATTGTTGCCGTTTGCAGGGCTACACTAAGATTTAGAGTGTTGGAAAGACACTAACTGGGGTATGGTGAAGGATCTAGTCTGTGTTTTTATCTGGTTTATGACATCAAGAATTAGAAGTCAGGTTAAGTTTGCTTCCACATAGGCCAGAAGTGTCCATGTTTGTATACATATGTGTATGTTACCTCAGACAATGTGCTACAGATGGTAGCGAGCTGCTGTGAGGTGTTCTGCCGCATGTCTGGGCCGGTCCAGGCTTGCCTCAGTCTCTCACGCTCCAAGGTCAAAACCTCATGAATGGACTTCAGAGAACTGTGAACTGCAACACAGCAAAAGTGTAAGTGATAGATGAGGATTTTCACACTCTCAGCAATATGTCAAAATGTGTCAGGGAATATGTAAAGGGAAAAAAAAGTCAATGCTAATGCAGAGAGCTTCAGACTTAGCCAAGTGGCAGCAAGGCCATACCTCTCTGAGAAGCAGTGCAGATCTCCTGGTGGAGCTTCTTAGCTTCAGGTGAGGTTACTTGAGGATTGGACAGCTGAGAGTAGACGTAGTTTGGAATGGACTGTACAGAAGTGGAATTTGTGCTCAGATGACTGGAAGTGAACTGCTGGAGATGAAGAGAAAAGGAAAAGAGTTACAGAATTGTATGAGGCTAAACAGTGGTGAGCTGTCTGATGGTACTGTAACAAGACATTAAGTAACAAATTCCTACCATTCCCCCCATGGCCTCAGCACGAGACAGAGTCCTGGAGTGACCCGGCATTCGCCCATTCTTTTTCTTGGGTTTTTCCAGGGAGAGATTCTAAACACAGAAGTACAAAATTATAGCTTCTTTTTCCAGACCATTTTCTTTTGCAGGTTAGGGTGGAGCAATTCTGAAGCTGAGAATGAAATCCCAACAGCATCATATCACAGTTCCATCCTATAGTTTATATATGGTGCTGTTAAGGCTAATCTGGTATATAGTTGGTTAAGATAGTGAATGACCTGGAAAATATTTCAGAATGAGCAATTATGGGTGTATTTTGTTTAATTTCTTTTTGCATTTCCTAAAGAAAAACTATGGTGAAGTGTTACAGCCTTTTTACTGGATGCCTATTGTGCTTGATACCATAAATTTTAAAGCCCATTTAAAACATTCATTTCAGATTTTTGCTTAGATTAAACATCAAACTTTGTGTGAAATTACTTCTCTCCCCCCCGGTTGTTAAATATTCTTTGACAAGTGACACACATTCACATTTGGGACCAGCATACTTGCCTGCATGCTGATTCGCATCTCCAGGTCTGTGTTAGTGATAGGGTAGCCTCCTTCCAGCCAATTCAGTCTCTGGATAAGTTGAGCCAGTTCTGTCAGATCTGCCTGACAACGAGCCAGTTCTGATAGGCAGTGGGTTAAAGGTCACAGTTTAGAAATGGAACGAAGAGACAGGCACACCTACTGATCAAATCTGTATTCATTGTTAAATATGGAGGACATATGATCAAGAATCAGGCCTCTCTTTCTGGCGCCATCTCTAATGCAGCTCTCACCATTGGAGGTTGCATCTATGTCGTGGGTCTGCTGCAGCCAAGCTGATACCTTGCTGGTCACACCTGGTTGACTGGCAACAGCTGGGGCAGGACTTGCCATCTCTGGATGGTACACCGATGCAGAGCTGGCATAGTGAGGAATCTGCAGGATTATATATCAAGGTTAAAAGAAAGCACTTTCACAATTACAGTATCTGTACTGCCGTTTTTCAGACTACAGTGATCATGGATTACATAAATACCATTTTCTGTATTTTTTTTGATAGTCAGCTGTCTAAAGTATTATCATCCAAATTATTAATACTCAAACATTTTTTGGTCACAAAAATGTTCACCAGTCTATCTGCGATTCTCCATTTGATTGGATTACTATAGCACAAAGTAAATTTCCTTTCAGCTGTGGACAGTTTACTGGAGCAGGAAGTTATACTGACTGTTGCTCTGCTTTGCTGAGAGAAAGCCGGGAGAGTGCTCTGGCCCAAAGAAAGCGCATGAAGCACACCACGGTGGACACTCATGGCCTCATTTTTTCTGAACACACGATGGGCACACAGCTTGGTCAACCAGATGTAGAAAATGTCGTGACTTTTTGCCTAATACCAGAGAGAAGAGAACTTATTTAATTTGGATACATCTGATTCTAGCCACAGTAAACACTTGACTCATCCTGGAACCAATAAGTTACCTTGAGGTGATACAGGTTGTCTCCAGCATCCAGGTCTATGCGTTTGGTCTTCTTATTCACAGACATGACAGCCATGCTGATGTCCAGAGAGCCATGCAGCTTCCCTCTTTGAATCTAAACACAATGGCAGAGGACATTTAACACTTTATTCTTCATCAGAGCGTATCATTATTGTTTGATGTTTTTGTGTTGGACTTACATCTTGCTGGGTCTTTGAGTACTTGAGAATGCCTTTCTCCAACAGAAAGTACCTCTAAAAAGAGAGTTTGGCAAATTAGTTGTTGATAAAAATCTTCACTGTTCAACCCTGCAGGATTTACTACAGTTTCACTGAGAAACTGGAAGAGCAAAATAGTTTAAATTCTCTCACTTTGTGCCAGCCTTTGAGCGGATATTTTCTCCTTTTCATCAAGTAGCCCTCACAGATCCCAGGAATACTGAGATCTCCAGATGACCCTGGAACCAAACCCCTGTCAACATGCTGCAAGTCATCCACTACCTCCCAGTGACGAGACTGATAGAGACAGAAAGCACTTTAAAATTACATTTATGAAAACACAGCTTTTAGTTTCAGGTGTCAGTCAACATGTGGAGGAATTCTGTGATATGGATTGCAAGAGGGGGCAGAAATGGAGAAAATCTCTGGAAGCCCATTTGTACCAAGTGGGTTACAGTTTTATCTTTTACTTTACAGTATAGTTAGTGTCTTTTTTTCTTTTTACCTGTTTTGAGTGCTTGCCAGAACCTGTGCTGCTGCTCCGTGAGTGGCCAGGTCTGAAAGTGCTTGCTGGGGATTTGTCAAGGCCACTAATCACTGACTGGCTGCTACTGAGAGGTGGTGGACAAACCTGAGGGTCCATTGGTGCAATGTAATGAGAGTAGCGTTGCATGGAGAGAAATGACCTTCAACCCAAGTTGTTTCTCATGGCAATGTACACAGTGCTGGGGGGACAAGAAAAAGCTTCATGACAAGTCAAAAAGATAACATACAAATGTACAACATCACAGTCACAGTCAAAGCAAAATTAAAGCCGGAAAGGTGGATAACAGGAATGACACAAGCAGAGTTTTAAAAACCTTCTTCTAAAAGAAACAAATGTATCCACAGACATGCAACTTTCGACTTTTAAAGTAATATATCATGGTTCCACCCAGGCTTCTTTTGTTCTCAAACATATTACTTCTTTTTTTTCTTCTTTTTTCCCTGCCCATTCTGTTGGTTTTTGTTTTTTGCCCTTCTCCCCCGTCCCTCTTCTCAGCTGTTTCTCTTTCCCTCTTTCTTTCTCCCTTTCTTTCCTCCAGTCAAGTCTGTCCCGTATTCAGCAAGTGAAAATAAAATAAACAATAAAAGGTGAATCAAATGGACCATTAAGGCAAGGCTGGGATGGTCAATTTGGTAAAGTAAATCCGTTGGGCATCTTTCTTTGCCTTTAGACAATAATTCTGATGGCAAAAGAGCCAAACGGGACAGGCAAAAAAAAAAAAAAAAAAAAAAAAAAAGTAATATGTTTGAGAACAAAAGAAGCCTGGGTGGAACCATGATTCTAGTTTGTCCAAGAGTTACAAGTGGTCCTTTTACAGTACAAACAGAAACAAATCTACAGTCTCATTGTTTGTCTAAACTGCAGGCATAAGGCAATATTTTATCTGTGTCTGTAATGATGTCACCATTAAGTTCCTGACTTTAACAACATTAAAGTCAGGAACTGAGAAGATATAATTGTCTCACCAAACGTAAAAACAAAAAAAACCAAACATTTTAAAACCATTTTAGAACTTTAATCTTAGATTGGCTCGTAAAATTTAATGTGGATTAAGACAAATTATTTGTTATGAACATAGAGGTGACAAATTAAAGGTATTATGAAGCCATCAACCATATACTCAGACCATCTGGTAGCCCTTAAGCTATGGGGAGCATTTTCCTCCAATGGTCCGTGTCCATGTTTTCCCTTAAAGGGAAGGGCACCTGCAATCAAAAGCAGGATTTTCCTGTAGAGGAAAGGAATGACCGCTAAAGGGACTTCGGGAGTTTTATTTGACTGCCATGTTTGTGTGTGAGATATCATACTTCCTGCCACTGAAATCACGAGGTATGAAAGAAGTCTAGATCTTACTAGTCTGTTAAGTCAAGCAGGTGGACAATTAAATGCATAATTTAATATTAAAAAAAAAAAAAAAAAAAAGTCTTATGGTCCACTGAGCCAACAGTGGTTCTTCCTACTCGATTTGGAAGGGAAGTCGGAAGACCCTTACACCCAATTCCAACACTTACATTTGTTTTTTCTCATTCAGACAGATCAGCTTACATGAGGAAGAATCACTGACAAAATTCCAGTCTGAAATTCCAAGAAGTCTTAACCAGAGACTGGTGTCCGTTTGTTGCTTAAGGCATGCAGCTTTGAGCACATAATCTGTACTTAAAGGAAATTTGGATTTGCATGTGACTGCATGTTTTCTCTTCAGGTTTGGAACGGTTGCACCTTTACCCTTCTCTCTCTGTGGAATATTAATCACATGTTAATCTTAATGTCCTACTTGGGGACAACTACAACTATAGAGAATGTGATCAATGCCTGACACAATCTACTTAGTTTACAAATGATTCAGGTCTGACTTTCAGTATATGGATAGAAAAACCTCCATCAAAACTAAAACTAACTACTAACTAATCATGGCTTACATTTGGGTGATATGACAGCAAATACAGGATTGTATATCGTAAACAAAGATATAAAAGTTTATCCATACAATCAACAACAAACAGTAAAAAAGTAGACAACTACATCAACAGTAATATTTGTGACTATGTATCTATGTAGAATGCACATCAAAGTCATAGTGGGAAGGCACAGAGACAAAACAGTAAATGAAACACACCTGTGTTGGACTGACAAGCTGCAGCAGCAGGACTCCACAGACAGTTCCTTATACCTTCTCCCAGAAACAATTGTAGAGCTGTAAAATGTCTTCTGTGGAGAAAAATCACAGCACAGAGACTTCCCTAGGGTGTTCCTTCACTGTGTGATCTCCCTGCTCTTGTCCTCTGAGTTAAACAAAAAGCAATACCACACCTGACTGATGATGTGCTTGTTAGACTGGTGTAAATCAAAGCCAGTGGGTATCTGGGCGGGGCTGAAAGCTAAGGAACATGACCTGACCAAACAGGCCTTCCAACTTTGTCATCTCAAAGATGGCATGCGTTAGAACAGATTTGCAATCAACAGATATGCCAAAGTCTTGAGTTACTTTCAGTAATTAGTTCTGACCTACAAAGGTCTTAAAGAGAGTAATGAGCTGACAATTCTGTCTGATATCAGAGTGGTTTTCTGAAAGCAATCTGCTGAAAATGTGAATGTCAATGTTTACATCAGTGAGAAAGTCATTTTCCTTTAATGTCTGTATGGGTTCTCAATCTACCAGGTACCATGGTAGCCCTTTTTCACACCTTGGATGGGAGGTGACTCTTCAAGAAACTTAAAGAAGTCCAGTTGCTTTCTTTTAAGCTCCTTCGCATGCATACACACACAGGCAGACACACATGCACACATATTTTGCTGCCCACTACTCAGTAAATCTGAAACAAAAAGGAACCCCCTGCAGGCTTGGCTTCAGGATTAAAGCCAGAGTTACATTTAGGTTTGGTACTCTGTTGTGATGGTCAAATGTAGAGTTAAGGGGGCCATACGATTATGAGTATTGATTAATATTTATCACTGAATGTCCTCACAAAGATAAGTAAACATACATGCCTGAGTGTTTTGTGTGCTTGTAGGTGTGTGTGCCCCCCCCCCCTGTACACAGAGTGAGGAAGACAGCAATAACTCCACTGGAAACAGAAAATTATTTCTATCTTACAACTGTGGTCTACATACACTCATCATGGATGTCGTGGTATTTGGACGTTATAAATGATTTCTTTGAACTGTTCTTTTTATCAAGATTTGAGTGCAGAGGTTTGACTTTATTTTTGATTTTCTATAAGATACATACAAGGTCAAAAATGTAGAAATAAGCTTAAAGACACTGGTACAAAAATAAAGGAACACATAGAAAACACAGATCTTAAAGGAAAAAAATCTTGCTGGGTATATATTGTTGAAATGGACTGAGTAATATGTTAGGAATGAAAGGATGCCATATTTTTTTTGATGGAAATGAACATTATTGTCTTACAGAGGACTAGAAATATGCCTCAAAAATGAAAGTGAAAAAATGTGGCAGATTAGTCCATATTGCTGAAATTTCATTGGTGCAGCTCAAAATGGTACTTTGTATGGCCACCGTGTGCTTTTAAGCATGCCTGACAATATTGTGGCATGCTCCTAATGAGATAACAGATGATATCCTGCTAGATC
Source organism: Simochromis diagramma (assembly GCF_900408965.1). Classification (NCBI taxonomy): domain Eukaryota; kingdom Metazoa; phylum Chordata; class Actinopteri; order Cichliformes; family Cichlidae; genus Simochromis; species Simochromis diagramma. The sequence goes on along the minus strand of NW_024387083.1, from coordinate 2,894,291 downwards.
TTCTCCCAAATCTGGACCAAGACTGTCTGAGGTGGAAAGTTACAGACAAAATAACATTCTCCATAGTTTCTTCACGCTCTATCCAAGAACACTGCACCAGTGCTGGGCCTGCCATTTCTGGTATTCTCTGGCAAATGCCAGTTTGGCTCCATAGTGTTGGGCAGTGTTGATAGGCCATGTAAAACCAGAGTCATGATAAACAATATATACGCTGCGTTTTTTCCTGAATAGTTTCGTCACGTTTAACGACAGGGCTAGCAAGCACTCTCTGCTTATGACCAAAAAACAAAAACAAAAAAAAACCCCGTGCCCTTTCCTGTTGGTGGAAAAATGCACCATGCCATGATATTTGGTTGTTTAGGAAGAGGGGGAAGTTTTAGGAGTGACAGCAAGAGTGAGAGAGAGAGAGAGAGAGAGACAGCAGAAAAAGAGAGAGAGGGCGTTTTGAGATGTGAGTGATTTATGACATTTAGCGTGTTTGGAGTGTGTAGTTAATGTGTTGTCTTTTGTAGTTAGTGTGTAGTGTTGTGGATAGTTTGTGTTGTGTGTCAGAACAATGAGGCGACTGCTGTCTCCAGGTAGAAACAGGAGTGATACACCTGCTGCTGTCAGACCTGCAGGTATCAGGCTGTGATGTTCTCCTTTATAGTGGACAGAAATATTTGGAGTGGCACAAATAATTTGTGTGGCATCTTATTGAATGTAAAAGGTAAATGGCTGCAAATAGCTTTGTTGTTTGCAAAACCTGTACATATGATTTTAAAATTGACAATTTATATTTGCATTTAAAGTTGTGAAATATGATTCATTAAACATGTTTGTGGTTGTTACAGTAAAAAATATAACTTTTTCTACTCAGATTTTATGTTTTTTTGTCAGATTTTAGATCAATTGTGTTAATACAGTAGGGGAGACCGGGGATAGTTGTAACATTTTTGACATTTCTGTCTGTAAATTGGAGCTCTTTTAAGGTAGTGGATTCAAAATGTAATGCAAAGTATTTACATGTCTCGGCTATTAAATAGTGCAGCTATTTTCTCTGCAGCACAATTACCCATTGCATGGTGTGGCCTCAAACACAAAGAGTGAAATGTTACAATTAACCCCATAGTCTGGGTTAGTTGTAACATATCCTGGGGTGAAATGTAACACAATGAAATAAGGGTACTAACAAAACATTAACGTGTAATCTTTGTTTATTCAACACATGAATGCACTTAGAGCCATTTATGTAGCTGTATGTGTGTGTGACAGAATGCAGAAATCTAGCTTTTGAACATATTCCAACCCCCCAAAAAAGACAAGTTATGGAAATTTCTGCAACTGAATATTTCATTAATTTTGGTTGGTCTTCCTTGAGTTTGGCCTCATTGGCTCAGTGGGCATTATAACCTACAACTCTTGCACCAATTTTGAACATAACAATGAAGCTGAAAAAATGTAGTTGTTCACCAGCATCACAATTCCATTACTTTTTATCATGGCTTACCTTGGTGTGGTTTGCAAAGTGCTTCAGAAAGATGAGGAAATCTGTTTCTTGCATCCATCCTGATTTATTTCCACTACCAGTACTTCCTACTGGTCCATCTCTGACACAGTGGTCTGCATAATGTATGTGTGGGAACACAAACAGTGGAGGAATTGTGTTGCCAATGGCATTAACCGCATATACAAAGGTGACCAGTGAACCTCTCTCTGCTGATGTCGTTGCCCCAACTTGTTTAATATAAGTTAAAGTAATAGTGTGGTAAGTTGTAACATCTGCATTATTGTTACAACTGACCCAGACTGTTGCTGTTACAACTGACCCAGACTCCTATAGCCATGAACTAGCTAACATTACAGCCAACGGCTAAAACATTAGCACTAAAGACCTACACAGAATATATCCCCATAGACATACAAATAACACAATTTAAGTTTGATGAGTTTAACTGCAAAGCAGATAATGCTATTAGAAATTGAAATAAAGTAGAAATACTTACTTTTTGGCATGCAAATTACTTTTTTTCATGTTAAATTGTCTGTGTTTGACAAAATGTGCTGATTTTTTACACGTGATAGCAGAACTGAATTGGGCATGCACAGGATGAATCACATAATTTGAAACTTAGCCCTGATTGGAGAAATTGGAAGTGTTACAACTGACCCACGTTACAACTATCCCCGGTCTCCCCCATGTCAAAATGAAATCATAACTGTAAATTCAGACACGTGAGGTTGTGCTGAAAAGAATGATACCAAACAAGGCAAAGTAAATAGTTTTTAAAGGTAAAATGTACAGGGAAAATCAAAAGTAGTTAAAAATGGGCAATTATACCCTGGACCTCAGAGGGGGTTTTTTTTGTTTAAGTAACGCAATAGTTACTTTTCAAGTAATTAATTACTTTTAGAAAACTGTAACTCTGTTACTTTTTTGAAGAAGTAACTAGTAACTGTAATTAATTACTTTTTCAAAGTAACTTGCCCAACACTGGTTGTGACGCATGAATGTTACTTACCACTTACTTACCAATGTTACTTGCCTTCCAGCTGAAGATAAAAGCAGTATAGGACACTATTACAGAGCACGTACCCTATATTAAACATTTTTGTCATTCAGGAAAAGCTCATGGTTGTTGAAGAAGTAACTCATGTACCTGTTCCCCATCTTTGTTTGCTAGATATCCACACTGTCATGTCCTCACAAAAAAACAAAACAAAACACAACAAAAACAACCTTAGAGCTGATGTCATAACCCAGGGATAATGCTTATATTTTGAGTCATGACAAGGTCAGAGGAAGATTTCAGATCAACTATGTCAACAATGTGGTCTGACCATTAAACCAGAGTTGTATAGTTTCTGTGCTAAAGCCCCAAAAACATGTTTAAAAAAAAAAAAACCTATGAATTTCACCTTGACTGGAGAAGAAGAAATTACATGGTATAAACGATAAAACTTACTGTTTGAATTCTGCAGAGAAACTACTGCCAAAAGGAATGTAGAAAAATGATTTGAGTGATAACATTATCCCTATAGCACTTTTATAAATTTTGATGCTTTGTGCTAAAGTGTCCTCAGGCAAGATACTGAACCCCAAGTTGTTCTCTGATGCATTTATCAGAGAGTGAATATTGTGTGAGTCCATCATGACGTAACCAGAATGTGTATGGGAAACATTACACAGCCCAAGCAAGCCAAATATGGAAGTCATATTTGGATTTAATTGAAAGATGCAGACTGTTTTGTTGTCTGTGATTAAAGCAAAGTTGTCCAGAACAATCTGCCATCCTGTCTCTGTGACAACACTTTAGACAGGTTTGAGACTCTCTCGTCACTCCTCCATTTCTCTTTTCCCTCCTTCCTTCAGGAAAGTGCCAGAACAACATGCACAGGCTGTTGGGCAACATTCGAATAAAGGGATACTTTAAGGCCAACTGAGCACTGTTTAAACACCAGAGCCTACTAGAGTATATAGAGTTATATACAGAAACAAAACAATTAACTCATGTCAAACAATAAGATATGCATTTTTGTGTGTTGGGTGTAATCCTTTTAATGGTTACTGGGGATTTATCTTTCAGCGCAAACTCTACTTTATAGGTACGTCAAAACTGCAAACCTCTTGAAAACCCTGAAATATAACCTACAGCATAACCATTACCTATGGCATAACCTGGTGTGTAACTGCCTAGAAATGTAACTACATGTCTGATAGCTGCAGTTTGAAACTCTTGATTTATCTGTTGAGTACTGTTGATGCATTTCTGGCTACTTTTTTCCCTCCATTATTGAAAATGTAATTGAGAGACAATCAAGAACAATCAAGACAATTGAGAACAATCATCATCAGGAATCATAGTCTAAGATTTAATTTAAGGACACACAAATCTCAACAAATTAAAATTGAGGCCAACATGGAAGTGTCAAAAATGTCTTCTGATGACCACTTGGAGTTGGCTCCACACTCCCAAGCTAACAGTAGCACAAAGAACGTGCAAAAAGCATTTTATGACTCTGTGGATAGTTTCCCCTTTCATTTTCATGGTGGGTAATTTTTTTCTGTGAATTCAAACAGGACTTGGTTAATTTGATTGATTTAGTGTAATTATCATATTTTAGACCATCTAAGTTTGTGCTTTAGTTTTGCTGAGCAAAATTCCAATATTTTATTATTTTTATTATTTATTTTATTAGTCTGTTGCTTAGCACTACTTCCCTGGACAGGGAGGAACACTGGTTTGAGCAGGGAGTCAATTTACATGAAAAAGGAGAGACCATCTCTGAATCAAGGATTGGGTATTGGTCATTGGTCAATGACCAATGGTCATGACAATTTGCATATTAATGACAATGAAACTGACATCACGTCCCATTGTTAGGCTACGTCCACACTAGCCGGGATAGATTTGAAAACGGTGTTTTCGTCTGAAAACGCTCCGCGTCCACACTAGCGTTTTCAGTCGTTTTCACGGTGTTGTGCGTCCACATTGAAACGACAGAAAAGGCTTACGTTCCAGTACTGCGCATGTGTGAAACGCAAGAAGATTCGACCTGCCTCATTTAGTTTGCCGCTTATTTACTTTCCGGCTCTTTGAAACGTTGCGGCAGAATGTTGAGGAAAAGCAGAGTTTTTTAAATGGACTAACAATGAGGTGGAGTTGTTGCTGCGAGTAACACAAAAGTACAAAGTTGCAAAAGTGAGTGAGAGTTAAAGAATTTGAAGAAAAGCTATCTGTACAAACTGATATTAATCTTTAATAGGGCTGTCAAACAAACCAACTGCTGTATAATGCCCTCTGCTATCTTAGTTTAATTGGTCACATGACTGCGTCATATGACTAACATGCGTCATCGTTTTAGAAAGTCTGGGTTTTTGCTGTCCACACTGCGACGCGAAAGCACAGTCTCCAACTGTATGCGTTTTTGAGAGCGTTTTCAAAACGCTGCGTTTTCCATCAGCAAAAACGCCGTCTCAGTGTGGACAGGAGGTGAAAGCGGAGAGAAAACGATGCGTTTTAAAATGAAAACGCATTAGTGTGGACGTAGCCTTAGTCAGTGGTGGTAGAGTTAGTCATGCAAATGTTCTGTTTGTAAGACTGGGGAAACCTGCATTCAGTTGAGACTGAAGAAGTCACTTGGATGAGTGATGAAACATTTCTCCCACTGCCCATATGGAAAAGATCTTATAAGATCTTATAAAGTTTGTATCTGTCTTGTGTGAAACTTGTATGAAAAGCATACAAGAGTGAAAACAGATATAAGATCCATTGAAAAATTATATAAATGAAACTTGTATGTTTTGGATACTCGCATAAGAAAGTGGCCACTTTCATGAGTAAATCATATAAGCCTTATATGATTCACTATATGAAGTAGGCCACATCTTATGCAAGTCTTTTATAAGTTTTAACTATTTCTTTTCCATATGGGTGAAAACATTACGTCCAGATGACAAGAATTTACTTTGTGGGACACATATCTTCTCCTCAGACCTGACATGGGCTGCCCACATTCATGTCCAGACCAAAAAGGCTAGGCAGCGCCTGTATCACCTACGACAACTGAGGAAGTTCAGGGTCTCTCCAAAGATCCTCAGGATTTTCTATACAGGCGCTGTGGAGAGCATCCTCACACAGAACATGACATCGTGGTTTGGGAACAGCTGTGTGAAGGACCAAAAAGCTCTCCAGAGAGTGATCCGTACAGCAGAACGCTGCTGCAGGATTGCTCTCCCCCCGCTTCAGGACACCTACACCAGGAGATGCCGGACTAGAGCAGCGCAGATACTGAAGGACCCGTCCCATCCTGGCAACAAACTGTTCCAACTTCTGCAATCTGGTAGAAGGTTCCGCATCATCCGGGCAAGGACAGAGAGACTCAAGAGGAGCTTCTATCCCCAAGCCATCCGTGCCCTAAACACACACACCCGCCCTCTCACATCATCTATAATTGACTGAGACAGGACTCTTCCAGACACTAAACCAAGGCACAATGTACATTTCAATTCCTTTAATTTTAAATATGTTTATATTGTCTATCCTGTAAAATAGTCAGATGTCTATCCATATTAATGTACAGAATTCACCTGCTTGCTGCTACTACTGCACATTCACCCAATGTATATAATATATATATATATATATATATATATATATATATATATAATGTTCTTCCTCTACACCCCCCCAATTTTTTTGCACATGTCGAGGAGCGTGTCAGGCTACATTTCACTGTGTGTTATACTTGTATAACTATGCATGTGACAAATAAAGAACCTTGAACCTTGAATATAAGTTATGGTAACCGGTACATATTTACATTTAATATGTTGGGTTGTATTATGAGCATTGTTGCATCTGTGCACAAACATCAGCAAAACCCCATATAAATCATGGTTCTGTGTTTAAAAATGATAATAGAATAGAATTAGGATAGAATTGAATTCAACTTTATTGTCATTGCACATGTCACAGGTACAGGGCAACGAAATGCAGTTTGCATCCATCCAGAAGTGCTTTAGCCTAATGCAATATTTCTGATTCAGGATTATGTGTATGAGGAGTTGGCAACACAGTTCTTATCTTCATGCATTCCATCAGACACTCAAAACTGTCAAGGTTATGGAAAAAAAATAATGTTGAAGTGCAAGTGCCAAAAAATTGGCTTCAAGCTATGCAAGGAAAGAGAAGAAATATCAAATTCATGCCAAGTTGTTTTAATGCACAAAACCTGCAGTTCCAAACACAAAGTGCAATACTTATGCACGCTGTTAGTGTGCAAACTGACTGACTCACATGTGCATTCCTTTTTTTAGGGGAAAAGCATTTACTTTTTTTTTTTTTTTTTGCCTGTCCCGTTTGGCTCTTTTGCCATCAGAATTATTGTCTAAAGGCAAAGAAAGATGCCCAACGGATTTACTTTACCAAATTGACCATCCCAGCCTTGCCTTAATGGTCCATTTGATTCACCTTTTTATTGTTTATTTTATTTTCACTTGCTGAATACGGGACAGACTTGACTGGAGGAAAGAAGGGGAGAAAGAAAGAGGGAAAGAGAAACAGCTGAGAAGAGGGACGGGGGAGAAGGGCAAAAAACAAAAACCAACAGAATGGGCAGCAAAAAAAAAAAAAAATGCATATATCGATCACCTGTTGAGAAAGAAAAAAGAAAACAAGCAGAAAAGAACAAGAGTAATAGAATAAACAACATCACAATGATATATGGGAATATGACAGTAAATACTAAATATTAAGCATTATTGTGCAGCACATAAGATCGACAGCACACAGTGTGCTTTGAGGTAGGAGCCAAAAAGGGTGTAGTTTGTGGGTGTGATCACCCGTGTGTACACCTGTGAGCATGGACGCGCTTGTTTTTTTAAAAGGTTCCTTCATGTAATGATCTGCTAGAGGGTGTGGGGGGGCCACTGCCCCGTCCTCCAGGGCATGAAGCAGGTATGGAGGAGATCAAAACTCCAGACATCTAGAGGCCCCCAGAACACAAGAGACCAAGGAAGACTAACAGGGGGCAGCTGCGCCACTGTCCCAGAAAGAGCTGAGGAGAGTCCCAGATGAGGGTTCACCCAGCAGCCGCGGAGCAGAAGCCAGGGGGAGTTGCAGTGACGCGCCCGTGAGCTCCGCCGGCAGCCAGCTGCGCCTGAGTGACCGAGCCCCAGGCCGAGAGGCCGGGGGCACCCCACCTCCGAAGTGGCCCGAGCGAGCCCCAGGCTCCAGGCCCCGATAAGCGGCCGCCAAGGAGTGAGCCGGTGTGTACCTGGACGCCCATCCCCAGACACAAAGAACCACCAACGCACCGATGTCTGAGGGAGTCCGCCACTGGCAGGGGAAGTGGTGGTGGGGGGAGATAGGCCTCCAAACCTTGGAGGGCCTGAGATGTCCCCAGGGAGGTGGCGTCTGATACCCAACCTGACATATAGACACAGACATACAGGCACACACAGATACAAACATCCATTCCCACCCTCATGTTCTCATATGCACTTACTCCACACTCAACCAACGTGGAGACAGACATAAAGAGACGCTGTACACACGATCACACTCCCCAAGCGTACTCTACGAACTGGGTCTAGGTACCCTTGCCCCTGGAGGGGGGAACTGTACCCAGACCCAGGTGGTGTTACCCTTTTCCCTGCAGTGGGGAGAGGCAGACCGCCCCGACTCCGCAGCAGCAGGGAGGCCCCACACTCCAGACCGCAGTCGGACGGCCAACTCCTCCTCCTAGCCCCCCCGCTCCAGCAGGTCGCAGAGAACGGGGGTGAGAGAAGACTCCAAACCTCCCTCCACCCGCTCATTGTAGTGTTGATGCATGTGTGTTCTAAGGTGCATTTAAAACCCAGGAGGGCATGGAGCTACCTGCCAGAGAGCAGCAGGTAAGCGAATAGTCCCTCCTGCTAGCCCTCAATGTCTACGTGTATTTAAAATTGAGAGGTGGGCAATGACGCCAGGGGTGAGGTGTACACCCTGATGGTAATTTGGACTCCGTGTATCGTGCCCACCCCCAAGATCCTATATGTATGTGTAATGAGAGTGTGAGTAATGTGAATGTCTAAGTTGTGGGATAAAATTGAGGCAGAGGCAGCCAGAAGGGGACGGGGGGGGGTAGCCTCCTCTGCACCCTGGTGACATACCCCTACTCCAAGGCCCTGCATGTGTGGGTGGTTGTGGTGGAGCGGGAAGAGGGAGGCAGCTGGAGATGGGGAGGGAAGGAAGGGAGGGGCAAGTGACCCCTCCCTGGGGCCAGCTCCCCCGCTGACCCCAGTAGGCACCCCCATACTCCGCGACCCGCCAGGGGAAGGGGGCCCAGGCCCATCCAGACCGGGGCCCAGTGCAGCAGCGCCTCCCGGCCCCACAGAGCCCGAGACAGTCCACCCAACCCCACCACAGAGAAAACTGCACCCAAAAAGCATTTACAACAGTTCAAACATCTTCACATCACATACCAACAGCTGTGCACACACATTTCTTGTTTTGTTTTGTTTGTTTGTTTGTTTGTTTGAACTCACTCCAGTACTTTAACTACTGTGTATAACATCTGCAAACGTTTAAAGAAACATTAACCTGTAGATGTTATTTAACATTTAGCAAGCTAAATGCCACACATGAACAAAATATTATTATAATAATAAAATTGTGAGAAACAGGAGGGTGGTGTGCACACTCATTCACTCCATATATATTATGCAATCTTATGATCGCTACTTATTGCCACATCTTTACCACTGTCATCCATAATTCAAACTCAACTCAGACGTAGCTGAGAAACATAGTGCAGATAAATACAACTGAACCAAACTGGTTGTAGGCCTTGCCTAGTAGTCTTAATTCAAGACAGCCAAATTTCTTAACCAAAATTGCAATGGGCTTTGATACATGTCAGCCAACCAAATTATGTGGGTATACACAGGGTGAATGAAGCTCTCCATCTACTGGAGAAAATCTAAAACTAAACATAAGTGTCTGAATGCATGAGTGATTTCAATCCCGTAGGCAATACTTACTTTTAGCTATGTGCTGTTGCCAGAAATATTCTGTGGGGGGAGCTGAAGTGGTAGCAGAAAGTAACACTTCCTTCCGTCCTTCCTTCCTTCCTTCCTCTCAATCAGATAGATCACTGGAGCTCCACAACCTATCCCAGCTGCCGTGGGACGAACAAGATTGGGCAAGATACTGAACCCGGAGTTAACTCCAATGCATCCACCAGAATTTGAACTTGAGTGTTAGGTTATAAGTGCATAGGCATAGAAAAAAAGTTTCTTTTTTTCTTTTTTACCTAATGTGAACAGTAAGATATTATTTTACTTTGCATTACTGCCTTGTGTCTTGCACTATAACATAATCATCAATAATTTCACATCTCTCTATTGCCAGCCATTTTATGTTGTACAAATCAGGCCAACTCTTCAAGTTTGTGTGGGGTTTTTTTTTTTGTTGTTCTTTAAGTAATGATGTATTAATTCTCCAGTTCCTACTTGGTAATGTAACTCTTTTCTGTGTCAGAGAGATGGATACTAGTTTATGTTCTGGATAGTGTGTCATCCTCATTGCACTAAAAATGTATGCATGCCTTCTAATGATGCTGCCTTGGGGAAGCATATATAATGTAAACAGAATTGGTCCTAACACTGAACCCTGTGGTTCAATTAACCTTATGTGTTTAAAGAGGACTCTTCATTTACATCAACCAATTGGAGTCTATTAGATAGACTGAACTAAAAACCTTTGCTAATTCTGTGTTATTTGCCATAAGGTTTTCAGAGTCATTCATACCAGAGTAACTTGATAGGGTAATATATATCTTCAATATATACTTTGCTTAACTTTCTACAGGAATGACTATACCATGATTATGTAAAGGTCCAGAGCCTCTCTACATTATCTGAAAAGGATACAGTGCTTCTAACGTCACACAAAACAAAGGTCACTGTTACTGAGGGAGCCGCTGGTGAAGACTGTGAATCCTGTTAGATCCCTGTCATGAGCTTCAGTCCTCCTGATGTTTCTGAGATGATGTCAACAAAACATCTGGCACAAGACAGCTGTGATGGTCTGAAATAACAGTGTCTGAAATATTCACACCGGCCTGTCTGACATCATCAACCATGCTATGTGTCATTCTTGAGCTTTCATTCTTTGTGCCTTGAGGGGACCGTTGTTGTGATGTGGCGCTATATAAATAAAATAAAATTGAACTGAATTGAAATTCTTACTCTGATACTCCGTTTGAACTTAAGCAAGCTGTCTTGATTATGTCTATATGGATGTCTATGCATATAGACTTGCAATTTCTATATGCCTAAATTGCTGATGTGAAAGGTTAATTTGATATTTGGGTTACTGTAACAAGTTATGGAATAGGTGAGCCTAATAAAGTGGTTGCTAGACGTATATAGCGTGACTTAACTGGACTATACAGCAGCGGTCCCCAACCTTTTTTGCGCCACGGACCGGTTTATGCCCGACAATATTTTCATGGACCGGCCTTTAAGGTGTCGCGGATAAATACAACAAAATAAAACTATTACCGGTACCGAAAAAAAGAAGATTTATTTATAACACATGTGAAAAGACCCAGGAAAACCGAGTTAACGATAAAAACGATGACAAAATAACGCTGAAAACCGATAAAAACCCTGAAAAACATACATTTCAGACCTGACCTGAGCCCGGTACCAAACGACTCACGGACCGGTCCGAGGCCCGGGGTTTGGGGACCGCTGCTATACAGTATTTGATGTTCTCAGATTGTATATAGCGTCTTTGTCTGTTTTCTGATTCTGAGTTTAAAAGTATAATTTTAGCTTTTCTCAATTTCAGCTGTTTGATAAATTTTCCATAAAATCCACCACTTTTCATTTTTGTTTCTGAACATTTTTACTCTAACTTAGACCTACCTTGTTGCAGAACTCTCCAAAGTCAGTTAGGTTTTGAGGAAAAAAATTAAACATTTTGATGACTTCATCTTTAAAAGGGGGGTGAAAAATATTTAGTCGTTCAGTGAATTAAAGTCTGAATGTATAGAATGAGAAGTGAATATACTGAGTAAAGTCTGAATATATTGAATAAATCTTGAATGTACTGAACCAAAGGCTAAATATTTTACATGAAACTTGAATATATTGAATGTATTACATATTGAATACACATTGATGTCACTAAGGCTCTTGCACCATCTAGTGTTTTTACTGTTTAAGTCATATAATGTAGTTGCAAGAAGTTGCACTATGAGCCATTCCCCATAGGATCACTTCCTGAAATCCACAGTAATGAGGAACTAATCAACACCCTGGCAAATGTATGTTCTGGCCAGTAACAATGTCCCATATCACACTAACGATGAAGAAATCTTTTCACTGTTTTGTTGTGGAAGACTAAAAAAACCTCTCAGGTTCATGCAACTCCTGCTTTTCAATCTAACATGCCTTCGACATCACAGGCATCCCCCACAATAGTTCCTATTTATAATCTCTGAACTTTTACTCAATAGGGCAAAAGAGATACGAACAGAAATGCATTGAAATTATTGGTGGAAAATTTTCAACTGCTGGAATAAGCGAAGTAAACAAAATATCATGGAGAGGGTTAGTGTGTGCTAGACTGAAAGCATGTGTTTGTGGAGACTAAACTGTAAACAACAATTACTCGTTTTTAATTGTGGAAATGGGCTATTTATTAATACTTGAAACTCCGTAAGCTTCATCCGCTAACATTGCATAAAAGCAAAGCACATAATTCAACTGTTACAATACATCTTTCTTCCATCCATCCATCCATTTTCTTCAACGTATCCAGATCAGGGTTGTGGGGGGCTAGAGCACACCCCAGCTAGGGAGAGAGGCTGTTAGGTTTGTGTTTATACAAACTGGAGCTCTGTATTTTTTTTTAATTACATTTAAATAAATGAATTATTATCTCAATATACTTGGCTTAATTCTCACATCATAAAAACCATTCTCACCACTTTTAATGCAGGTCTCAAAGCAGTTAAGGCATTTTTCAATGTGATGTCATGTGTACTACAGACATTACAAAAATCAAAATGTTTTTTCACATTTCTCAAAAGATGAATAATCAGTCAATAAAACTCTGTGATGAATGAATAAAAACTTCCCACCATCTTTAAAAACTTAGTCATTAAAAACATTTAGATTTTTTCCTCAAATATCTAATCGACCTTTCACATTAGCATCAACTCAAAGCATTTAGGCATGTAGACATGTAGTGACATGTGGTGTCCTGTAGCTCAGGAGGTAAAGTGGGCTACAGGACACCACATGTCCTGTAGCCCACCAACCTTCTATTAATCAGAAGTAGGGCTGGGTATCGTCACTGATTTCTAGAATCGATTCAATTCCGATTCACAAGGTCCCGAATCGATTCGATCCACGATTCGATTTAATTCGATTTAATTCGATTCGATTCGATTTAAATCTGGGAAATTTTGACAGTCAGAAATATTATAATTCAGATCAGTACATTTACATATTTTTGTATCAATAAAAAGGAAGCTGACACACGCAAGACTTTATCACAGGTGTGAGCGTCACAGCAGATGCCTTTGTGTCAAAGTAGCTGAAGATAAAACACAGAAAAACATGAAGGTGATTTTCCTGGCCTGGGATTTTATAAAAACATTCTGCAGTACATCAAAAACGAAAGAAAACCATTAATCAACATATGAACATTACCTCTGAAGTTACAGCGGTTTTATTAGAGACACGGTTAAGCGTTTTGCATTTTGAATAATTTTAAAAAGTTTAAATTTGTTCAGTATTGAACAGCAGAAATGAGGTTTTCTTTTCGGAAGAATGTAAAAGCGAAAAAAACAGCGGCTGACAGCGCTGTAAACAACAGTAGACTGGTGCGTAACAAGCAAGCGAATAATGAAGAAAGGGAAACTGTTCTTGAAGTACAGAGAGAGAGAGAGCGAGAGAGAGAGCTGTGCATCGCGGTGGAAGCAAAACAGTAAAAGTCAGAGTGAATTCATGACGATGTTTATGTGAAGCGTTTGGATCTTCTTTTGCTGCTGGTTCAGTCAATATTGTTTGGAGAGAGATCAAACTAACAGCTTTAGAATCGGCTCATAAAGGGCGTGAACACAAAGCGCGGACCCGCTGACAGATCAGAATCAGCGAGCTGTCGGCTTTCAGCCCCGACCGTGAGAAAGGCGACATCTAACTGATTCTGATCCGCGGGTCGCGCTGTGTGTTTAAGTCTATGTGCAGAATCCGTGTACCTGCTCTCATTTACTGTCTTAACTGTTTGGTGGTTCTTGAAATTTTGTGAGATGTCACCAGAGATTCTGGCATTTTGGGCAAAATAAATTTATATTAAAAATATCGATTCAGGATTTTAATGAATCGATTTTATGTTATCCAAGCCAGAATTGATTTTAATCGATGAATCGATTATAAAAACCCACCCCTAATCAGAAGGTTGGTGGTTTCCAGTCTTCATGCCAAATATCTTTGGGCAAGATACCAGTCCCAGGGACTAGAAAGAGAGAGCAGATTTCTCCTGTATTGGCTTCCCTTCATTGGCTCCCTGTTAAATCCAGAATAGAATTCAAAATCCTGCTCCTCACATACAAGGTCTTAAATAATCAGGCCCCATCTTATCTTAATGACCTTGTAGTACCATATCACCCTATTAGAGCACTTCGCTCTCACACTGCAGGCTTACTTCTTGTTCCTAGAGTATTTAAAAGTAGAATGGAAGGGAGAGCCTTCAGTTTTCAGGCCCCTCTTCTGTGTTTGGATTCAGGAGACAGACACTATCTCTACTTTTAAGATTAGGCTTCAAACTTTCCTTTTTGCTAAAGCATAAAGTTAGGGTGGTGACGGAAGTGACGGACAAGGTAAGTGACGGACAAGGTAAGCGACTCATGTTGTAACTGACGTCAGACGCCGGAGATTTTGGCGGAAAATTAAAGCAAATGGTAGTTTAGATTTGAACAAATTCATTTAAGCTTCAGTATTACCAAATACACTTATCAATTGTCTTATAACTAACACTATTTGTCTAAATAATCTCCAACACCCTGGAGAACAACGAGGAGAGTTTAGAGACTCTCCAAGATTATATTGATCAGTGCTTTCAGGATCTCGTGATGAAGAAGACCCCGTGTGCAGCTTCCCCGGCCAAACCTGAGACGCCGTCGTCGAAAAGACAACGCCCGGCAGATTCCCCCGGCTCAACATCGCCAGCCGGCAAAGATATTGCTGACATACTGGAGTCAATCGACAAGCGATTGTCCAGTTTCGACGCAAGGCTGTCCTTGGTGGAGATTCTTCACCGAGAATTTAAATGCTTGCGAGAATCCCTGGAGTACAGCCAGCAGCAGGTGGAAACGCTTGCTGCTGAAAATGCCACGCTAAGGGAGTCGGTGAAATGTCTCACAGATAATGTTACCCAGCTCAATAGAGAAAATAAAAAAATAAAAGAAACAGTTATTGATCTACAAGCTCGTAGCATGCGTGATAATCTGGTATTTTCTGGTATTCCAGAAGCCGCTGGAGAGGACGCGGAGACCACGGTAAAAAGCTTCATCAAAACCCACCTGAAGCTGCCGGAGGACACTGTGAAGAACATCGTCTTCGATCGGGTACATCGCCTCGGCCCCATTCGGGCTACGGCCGGGAGACCACGTCCTATCGTGGCCAAGTTCGGCCACTTCAAACAAAAGCAACATGTGAAAAGCCGCGGCAGGGAATTAAAAGGAACGGACTTCAGCGTGAACGACCAGTTCCCCAAAGAGATCTTGGAACGACGCAGGGTCCTCTTCCCAATCCGACGCGGCTTCATCCAGAAGGGCTCCCGCGCTGTCATCGCTGTGGACCGGCTGTACGTGGACGGACAGCTCCACCGCGACCCCAACATCACTCCGTGGCTGTATTAACCTCACACCAGATAAGAATCAGCTGCACCCTTTCCCTATCCACTCACACTAACTTGCATTAACATCTGTTTAACTTACCAGTATCAAATCGCATCTTAAAGTGTGATTTCATAGCAGAATTAACACCGTCACTCTCCGTCAGTGATTTAATTGTAATGTTTACGTTTTGTTTTTTTCTTCTCGTTCTTTTTCCCCTCTCTTTTCCCCCTCTTGGTTTTATGCTGCTCACCCCTGTCCTTGGTTTCTTTCTTTATTCCTTTCACTGCCTCGATCACCTGCTTCGACACTCATCCACAAACATCCTTTATTTCGACACATACGCACCATGCGCTCAACGGCAGCACATTTTACTTCAGTCAGACAGCGCACACAGTCGTTTAGGATACACACACTTAAGCCAAGCCTACTCATATTAGTAACTATGCATACACAAAGTCAGACTCAGGGAGCATCTCGCCACACATTTTTTTTCTCTCTCTCCTTCTCTTTATTTATGAACAAGTGACGTATTCTCTCCACCTGTCTAAGGACGCACACAGCATACATCCCTAGTTATACACAAACATCTATGGGTACACTGAGGTTCATTACATGGAATATAAATGGAGCTGGCTCCAGAGTAAAGAGGTTAAAAATATTTAACCAACTCAAAAAACTACAGGCAGATGTTGTCCTTTTACAAGAGACCCACAGACCTCTTAGAGATTCGAATGAACTTAAAACACCTGAGTTTCCCAATGTGTTCTCAGCTTGTTATAATTCTAGACAAAGGGGAGTAGCAATTTTAATACATAAAAATATTAATTTCACAGTACTCGATACAGTTATAGATCCAGAGGGCAGATTCTTAATCATTAAACTATCTATACTTGATAAAAAGCTATGTATTGTAAGTGTATATGGTCCAAATGTTGATGATCCCTCATTCTTTCACGGTTTTTTCAGTGCACTCTCTGAACACTTAGATGGCACACTTGTTCTTGGAGGCAACCTCAACCTTGGACTAAATGAAGACATGGATAGGCTCAATACAGCGGGAACTCAGCGTAATTGGCAGTCCATAAATATAATCAAACAGTATATGAGCGACTTTGGTCTCTGCGATGCATGGCGCTCCCTTCACCCCACCAGTAAGGAATATACTTTTTTCTCACATGTCCATCACTCCTACTCTCGTCTGGATTATTTTTTGGCCAGCAGCTCACTGCTGAACGACATTTCAGACACTGAGATTCACCCTATAGCTGTCAGCGATCATGGTCCTGTATCTTTAACACTAATGCACAAGAATAATATTACGCCAAGAAAAAACTGGAGATTTAATATATCACTACTTAAAGATGAAGACTTTATTAAATATTTTAAAAAACAGTGGACTTCATATTTGGACTATAATGACACTCCCGAAACATCAGCTTCTGTTCTATGGGAAGCAGGGAAAGCTGTGATGAGAGGTAAAATAATTTCTTTCTCCATCCATCCATCTTCATCCGCTTATCCGAGGTCGGGTCGCGGGGGTAGCAGCCTAAGCAAAGAGGTCCAGACCTCCCTCTCCCCAGCCACCTCCTCCAGCTTGTCCGGGGGAATACCAAGGCGTTCCCAGGCCAGCCGAGAGATATAATCTCTCCAGCGTGTCCTGGGTCTGCCCCGGGGCCTCCTCCCGGTGGGACATGCCTGGAACACCTCGCCCAGGAGGCGCCCAGGGGGCATCCTTGCCAGATGCCCGAACCACCTCAGCTGGCTCCTTTCGATGTGGAGCAGCAGCTGCTCTACTCTGAGCCCCTCCCGGATGGCCGAACTTCTCACCCTATCTCTAAGGGAGAGGCCAGCCACCCTTCGGAGGAAGCTCATTTCCGCCGCTTGTATCCGCGATCTCGTTCTTTCGGTCACTACCCACAGCTCGTGGCCATAGGTGAGGGTAGGGACGTAGATCGACCGGTAAATTGAGAGCTTCGCTTTTACACTCAGCTCCCTCTTCACCACGACTGACCGGTGCAGCGTCCGCATTACTGCAGCCGCAGCCCCAATCCGTCTGTCGATCTCCGGCTCCCTTCTCCCATCACTCGCGAACAAGACCCCGAGATACTTGAACTCCTCCACTTGGGGCAGGAACTCATCCCCGACCCGGAGTGGGCACTCCACCCTTTTCCGGCTGAGAACCATGGCCTCAGATTTGGAGGTGCTGATCCTCATTCCCGCTGCGTCACACTCGGCTGCGAACCGTTCCAGTGCGAGCTGGAGGCCCTCACCCGATGAAGCCAACAGAACCACATCATCCGCAAAAATCAGAGATGAGATTCTGAGGCCACCAAAGCGAAAGCCCTCCGCCACTTGGCTGCGCCTAGAAATCCTGTCCATAAAAATTATGAACAGAACCGGAGACAAAGGGCAGCCCTGGCGGAGCCCATCACCCACCGGGAACGAGTCCGACTTATTGCCGGCAATGCGAACCAAGCTCTTGCAACGGTTGTATAGGGATTGAATGGCCCGTAGCAATGGGCCAGACACCCCATACTCCCGCAACACCTCCCACAGGACACCCCGAGGGACACGGTCGAATGCCTTCTCCAGGTCCACAAAACACATGTAGACTGGTTGGGCAAACTCCCATGCACCCTCAAGTATCCTCGAGAGGATAAAGAGCTGGTCCAGTGTTCCGCGACCAGGACGAAAACCGCATTGTTCCTCCTGTATCCGAGGTTCGACTAGCGGACGAACTCTCCTCTCCAGCACCCTGGCATAGACTTTCCCAGGGAGGCTGAGGAGTGTGATCCCCCTGTAGTTGGAACATCACATAAAAAGAAAAAAGAAAACAAAAATATTCAGGAATTAGAAAAAAACATCAAATCACTAGAAGAAGCCTACGCGTCCCACCAAGATCAGGAAACATTGAACAAAATACGCAAAACAAAATTAGAATTAAATGAGATAATTGATAAAAAAACAAAATTCTTAGTACAAAGACTACGCCTACAAAATTATGAACATGGTAATAAATCCGGTCAATTTCTAGCAAACCAGCTAAAAATAAATAAAGAAAAAACAACTATATGTGCTGTTCAAGATTCATCTGGGAACACAATATATGATCCGATACAAATAAACAACATTTTCAGGGATTTCTATAAAACGTTGTATTCACCACAAATAAACCCATCTAAAAAAGAAATTGATCAGTTTTTGGACAACATAACTCTTCCAAAATTATTGGACAGTCAAGCAATGGCACTGGATTCACCACTGACACCAGGTGAACTCCAGGAAGCTCTGATAAGTATGCCCAATAATAAGGCTCCAGGTCCAGACGGTTTTCCTGCAGAATTCTACAAAGAATTCTGGTCGATTCTAGCACCAGTTTTCTACAGAACGTTGTTGGAAATTAAAGAAAAGGGCAGACTTCCATCAAATATGAATTCTGCAAACATTAATCTCCTGCTAAAACCAGGCAAAGACCCTGTATATCCCTCAAGCTATCGTCCAATATCCCTTATAAATGTAGACCTTAAAATAATCTGCAAAGCTCTCTCAAAGAGACTGGAGAAAATAACCCCCCTCTTAATTCATCCTGACCAAACTGGTTTCATAAAAGGTAGGCACTCATCAACAAATACACGTAGATTACTTAATTTGATAGACTACTCATACAGTAAAAACCTAGAAACTACAATATTCTCTTTAGACGCAGAAAAAGCATTTGACAGAGTTAACTGGAAATTTCTATTTGCAACTTTACACAAATTTGGTTTTGGATCCTCTTTCATAAACTGGTTAAAAATATTATATAATTCCCCAACAGCTTGTGTTAGAACAAATGACCAGACATCCTCCAGCTTCTGTCTCTTGAGGGGCACCAGGCAGGGATGCCCACTCTCCCCTTCACTGTTTGCAATTTTTATTGAACCACTAGCAGCAGCAATTAGACAGAATTCAGTAATTAAGGGCATAAAATGCAAGAACGTGGAACATAAAATCAGCCTTTATGCGGATGATGTGTTACTCTTTCTCCAAAATTCACAAACCAATATCTCTGGGGTGATTGAATTGATAAACTCTTTTGCAAGAATATCAGATTACTCAATTAACTGGTCAAAATCTACAGTTCTACCGATTAATTGCTCCCTCCATAATTCCTCTTCTACACCACTGCAATCGGGAAATATAAAATATTTAGGTATTAATGTTTCTCCCAAGCTTGCAGATCTAACTAAATTAAACCATATCCCACTTTTAAAGAAGGTAGAAGATGATCTGGCTAGATGGAAATGTCTACCCATATCACTCATGGGAAGGGTTGCCGCTATAAAAATGATGGTCTTACCAAAAATAAATTATTTATTCTCAATGATCCCAACTAAACCGCCACAAGATTGGTTCAGATCTCTAGATTCATGTATGTCCAAATTCCTTTGGAAAAATAAACCCCCACGTATAAGCTTAAAAACACTACAAAAGACCAAGGATAAAGGAGGACTAGAACTGCCTAACTTTCAGCACTACTTCTTAGCCAACAGGCTTCAGTTTATCTCAGGATGGCTAAAACATACCCTCTTAGATGAACCTTGGCTAGATGTAGAACAAGCACTTTGCAATAATCTAGAGATCTCAGACCTACCATTTATCAGCTCAAACATCCAACGACATAAATGCTTTAAAAGCATCAACATCAGCTCTTCTCTGACAGCATGGTGGGAGTTTCTAAAATTGACTGCGTCTTCATTAATCCCATGCAAACGTACACCTATCTGGAACAACCCTGACATATTACAAAACAATAATATGATAAACTTTTCAGATTGGAGTGGTAAAGGAATCAAATATTTAGAACATATACTAGAAGGAACAGAATTTATTTCATTTGACGGACTAGTTACACAATATGGGATCAACAAGAAAAGATTTTTAGAATATCAACAAATTAAATCCATAGTAAAAAAGAAATTTAAACCGGGTCAAGTTGAACTACAAACACCACCAATTGTGGTTCAATTTCTTACTCTTAAAACCCCCAAATTACTATCCAAAATATACAGAATGCTTTCTGAAACAGATGAATCAATATCACTTCCTATTGCAAAATGGGAAGCGGATTTATCAGTTAACTTAGACCTAAACTTCTGGTCTCAGATTTGCTTAAAAACCTTTCATCTAATTAGAAATCCCAGTCTTCAATTAATTCAATACAAAATATTACATAGAGTGCACTATACACTGAAAAAAAGGGACTGGCCATCTCTTGGATTTATGTAAGCATCTTGCATGTATTTAACACAATTACCTCATGTTTTAAAGATAAATGTAACTATATAGTGTAAAAACTACATGATATGCAGAAAGGGTGTATTAAATTGTTCATATCATGTTCAGGTAAAGTAAGTCAATAAGATAGCAACGTTAAATCTCGTGAAACCACGCGTGATTTCATCTCGCGGGCTTTGGATCGTGGTTCAAAAAAGGCATCCATCTCAGTCAAGTCGAGCAGCCAACTCTACGTTTTTGGTATGTCTTGATTTTTTGAATTAATATTTACCATATTTCAGCCAAATGTAGTTAAACGTCTAGAGTGTCGCCATGTAACATGCTAAAAAAGAGCCGTTAGCTTATTTGCTGTTTTATCTGTTGTCAAAGAATTGGCGCTTTTTCATTTGAATTTGTCTTTGGCACAAGAGCCGTAATATCACATTAAACCTAATTATGAGGCACTCATAACATAATTTGGTTTTCTGTGTAAATAGATTTGCCAACTGACTCTTCAGTTACATTGTGTATTTACTGCACCGTGGTGTTAGTGAGATTTTGGACATTGAACAGCAGAGGTGGGACCAAGTCATTGTTTTGCAAGTCTCAAGTAAGTCTCAAGTCTTTATCCTCAAGTCTCAAGTCAAGTCTCAAGTAATGTCAGGCAAGTCAGAGTCGAGTCTCAAGTCACTGGTGTAAAAGTCCAAGTAAAGTCACAAGTCTGAAATTTTGAATTTCAAGTCCTTTCGAGTCTTTAAAAAAAAAAAAAAAAACGAAAAAAGCATGTTGCAGTTATATGCTAAATGTAAATATTAGACCATGTAATTTTAAAATCTGTGTTTTTCTCAACACATGACAAAATAGTGAACTTAGAAAATATACACAAATTGTGAAATTGCACCTCTTTAAAATGCAGCTCAATTAAACCTAGCTCCAAGAATAATTTTCACCGACAGTTCTGAGATAAGCCGCATGTTATTCTTGGATGCGGTTGTAGGACCGGCTTTAAAATCGCATGACAAAAATATCATACACATTAAAAAAAACTGCATCACCAACGTAGCCTGGAAAACATTTGCTAGTTAGATGAAGTCAGCTATCTCATCGTAGCATATTTATATGCATATTTATAATCATACGGTTCTTGGAGTGAGTGCATACACTCATGAAGTTTAGTAACTTCCGGTCACTGCAACAAGCCCAGGTACAGTTTACCGACAGATGGGTACAGGACCTTGAAATGCACCGTGTAGAACGAAAGACCATCGTACGTATCATAAGTTTACCAGTCTCACAAATCGTCGTCATAAATACACATTCGTTAACCGTTTATTAATAGGACCTTTGAGCTCAATGGTAATTAATTAGCAGTGGAAATAATTTCTGGTAGCATCACAGAAATGTAGCAGTGACAATAATATTGTATGCTGTAATCGCACTGGGCAATTAGTGATACAAAACAACTGTTTTACCCTGTGAATAAAAGTATATGTTTTTGTCAATGTACCATAATAACAGAAGCGAAACGCAATATTGAGTCAGGACAATTCACTATTTATGCACAATAAACAAAGGAGCATAGCGCGACAATTTCTGTTCAGCGCCAGACTTGCTTGTAACCTATATCACCAATTATGTTAATAAAAATGACGCATTAACTACAACAGCAGACTGACCTTCGTGTAAATGCTTGGAGCAGACTAACCTGTGAGCTGGAGGGTTCTGGGACGTTATATTTGGTCTTTGAATGGCTGCAATCCAGTCGCCTCTTTGTTACTTCGGAAACATGGCTTGAACAATTTCTCTTCAACGACGTAATCCGATAACAACAGATCTCTTTACCCGTCGGCTTCCCGTGGCTGTCATGCGACCGGCTATTGCAGTTAATAATACAACAGCTTCTTGACATTTTTGTGTTTCTTTTTATCGCTGTGTGACTGATTTCAATTGAAAGCCTGCGTGCGCTAGTACCGCTTGCCACGAGTTCCCAGAATCCTTTGCGGTTCTACCCGAGAATGACGTCACATTTTCAATCTCTATATAATATGCATGTTAAATTTTATATTTGGGGTAAAATATCAAGTCTTTTCAAGTAAACCGGTTCAAGTCCAATTCAAGTCCCAAGTCATTGGTGTAAAAGTCCAAGTCAAGTCACAAGTCTTAGAACATTTTTTCAAGTCAAGTCTAAAGTCATAAAATTAATGACTCGAGTCTGACTCGAGTCCAAGTCATGTGACTCGAGTCCACACCTCTGTTGAACAGCTTTAGCTAATATCATTAGCGGCATTATGCTAGCTTACATCCCTACCCCTCCTGCCCTCACCTGCTGTCCTTTTCTTTTTGTTTTTTTTGCTGCACATTGAGAGACCACATCTATTCTGCATTTCACCAGGAGTCAGCTGATGGATTGTGGGTTCAAGGTGTTATGGTAAGAAAGTATATTCTATTTTCGCTTAAGGTTTCTGTAACTTAATTATAATAGGTTTTGTATAATTATTAGGTGCACGCATACACAAATAGACCACCCTATTAAAACAACTGAGAAATCCAAAATCTGCCATAGGTTTAACTTATACCTGTATGTATTGTCAGAAAGGTGATTACTGGACTCACATTAATGCACACTTGAACTAAAATGAGGTTTTCACTTGTGGGTTGTTGGGTTGCAAATCAGAAACAAACATGTTTGGACTTTTTTAATCCCATAAGATCTGGAAACACAGTTTTTATTCAACAAAACATTACTGATTAACCAAGCACAGTGCCTGCTGTTATTTCAAAATAATTTTATGTCATTTCAGATAACATGCAGCATTCCAGTGCATCCCAACCATGCCTTTACAGTCAAGGTTTCTGACGGAGCTGAGTTTCTCTCTGACAGTCTGCTGAAAGTGTTTGCAAAGTGATCGGGGGAACAGGGCACAAAGCTAAAGGATGTAGCTGCCATGATGACAGTAAGAACTTTAAAATTCTTTAACTACAAAGTGCATATGTATTGCATTAGGTCAGTAAAAGATTTTTATGCTGCATCCATTGAAACAGTCAACTATTACCTGTGAGTACTGATTCCACTGAAAGGATGCCATTCTTTTTTGTCATGCATTTACTGGCCCACTGAGAAAAAATTATCTTTTTTTAAAAATATATGTTCTGGAAACTATATATCCATAAAGTTGATGTCAAACAGGAATTTTTGATATTGCTTTGTAGATGCTGGTGTTGCATGTTGACTGGTTTAAAAAGTCAAGAGTTTTTGTCTGGGATCATTTTCTTCTGTGCTACTGAAAAGTTCACAAATCTCTGTTTTCTTTGTTATAATACTTTAGGATGACATTAATGCTCAAAGGGAGTCTCATCAAAGTGCTCCGCATCTGTGTGAAAGACAATTGCAACATCTTGGTGCAGGAGTTCATGGTGAGTGTTTTATGAGTAGATTGTGGCTTTGCAACATTTAAAAATGCATTTAGTTATCCACTTGATCCTCATTGGACTGGTTAGGACCAGTAGTCCTCTTTAATAATTTGAAGTTCACATGAGGCCTAGTAGTGAACGTCGGCCGCAGGAGGGAAAGGGGAAAAGCGGGGGGCAAGGGGAGGGGGGCCGGGGGTAGAGGGCCCCACAAACCCCAAACGGCCCACCACCTACCCCTGTATTGTGGGGCACAACATAATCAGTAGTGAAAAAAACTGGTTAAAATTATTTAGTTCATATCCTAAAAAATTAACAAAGGCAAATC
>NW_024387083.1:2801381-2869893 GCF_900408965.1 Simochromis diagramma | reverse complement strand
AACACAGCAGCTCAGATAGAGTCCCTTGAGGTGCCCGACTCGGCCCACCACCGTGCATTGTCCTTGGAGGGGGGCAGGAAGCTGGAGCGGTGGTCCCCTCGCTACACCGCTCCCTCCCCGTTTCCCTGAGGCTGCGTAGTTCTGGTCTTCGGGGCAGGTGCTGGGCAGTCATGTGCCACGTGGCCAGGCTCATCGCACCGGTAGCAGCGGTTGGTCCGTCGACGAGGACGCCTCCGGGGCACCGAGGGTTGCAGCTGGCATATCTCCGCGACCTCCCCCTCCCCGTCGCAGTCTGCGGCTCTGATTTGGGGGTAATTTGGGGGGGCACCTGCTGGTTAGGTCGCGAGGTGAGCACCAGCTCGGTCCTTTCAGCCTCAAGGAGCACCTCACGGAGAGTTTGAGGCATGGCCAGGCGGACGTGTTGGCGTAGTCGCTCTGAAAATGAAGCGCCTTGAGGCGACTTTTGTTGCGATTTGGTGCTATATACATTGAATTGAATTGAATTGAAAAAGTCCTTGCAGAAAAGCATGCAAGCTAAGCTCCTCATGGGCTGCTGCTGGGAACTCCGGGTAGCCACGACGAGCATACAGCAAGCAAAGGCGCCCAGGCTCTCCCCCGGCCGACGGCTCCGGTTGGTCAGCTGCTCCCTGCTTTGATCAGTGGAGTGCCGCTGCCCAAATTGCCTCTCGAGTGCCATGGTGAGGGCCTGGAGCTCATGCTGCTCTGCCGGGGCTAGGTCAAGGAGTACCTGCAGTGCATCTCCTTCCAATGCTAGTGCTAGGTGTGTGGCAGCCTCTTCATTGCTCCAGCCACTATGCCTCACGGCTAGCCGGACTTGTGAGAGGTAGGGCTCTAGCGGGGTTAGCCCATTGTATAGCCCGGTACCTTAGCTGGCGTGGTAGGCATAACTGCTCGCGGTTGGGGGCACGGTGTGTGGGTCGATAGAGGTAGCCCATGAAGCATTGCCCTAGTGTCTGTCCCCCGTCGGGGGACTTACATGGCTGCTCACTTCCTCTCTCTTTAATCACCAGCTTCCCAAGCAGTGAATGCTCTCCTCGAATGTGTAGCCCAGATGAAAAAAATCATATTTATTCTCTTTATATTAACTGTCCACATCAACAAAACGTCATATTTCCTATGACCATTGAATGCACCTCTCAGTTCACCCCATGTGAGGGCACCTAGCTCAGCGACCAATCAGAGCCTACCCAGGCCGCATTGACCCTGTCAGCCAGGAAGTGAGGTGGAGGTGCATGGTGCTCCCGGGTTTTTTCTCATCTCAGCAAGAGGAGTGGAGGCATCTACTACTCAAACCGAGAAATCCACGGACAAAAGAGAGGAAAAACTCAGGATTGAGAGGAAGGAAAGCCAGCCTACTTACCTGCTGGAAGTCCGGAGTCGAGTGGCTGGATGAAGGAGAGAAGCAACGTCGGTAAGACGAGTGTTATTCCGACGGAAAAACTTGTAGAGACTTACCGTCGCGATCATGCTAATGCTAGCTCGGTGTCTCACAGGCTAACCACTCACCTTTCATCCGGAGAGCTGCTGCAATTCCAACGCCAGTGTGTGTTGGGCTTTTGTGAAACAGAGCAACGGTGAGCAACATGTTCTTAGCTGCTCTAAAGCTAATTTTTGTCAGTTCACTGTGAGTTTAAAGTAATCTAGAGGGTAATTTTTAGTGCATTTCTCTCTCACGAATAGGCCTATAGTGTGGAGAAATTAAGCACACTGCTTTAATGCCTCTGAACTGAACTCACATGTATATTTTGTTGCTTATTTGCACATAGTTCTGAATTTGTTATGGTGTATTGTATTTTGAGTGTCAATGGTTACTTACCATAAGTATTGTTTAATTTAATTAAACATGAATAGAGAAATATTTGAGCAACTTAGATGTTTAGTTCTCATATTTGATATACTTGAAAATTGAATGTTGTACAACAGAACTGTGAGATTTGATAACATTTAAGATGTTGATGCAATGAATATGAGGTGATGCAATATTTTGATTTTGTATTTTAACCTTAAACAATGCATCTGAAACAGACTGATTAGAATGTACATTTTATGACCTGGATTATAGGCCAGGTTTTTTGGAGAGGACGGAAAAGTCCAAGGACCAGGACGATATTCTGGTTGTGATAGATGGCGAGCCAACCACTTTGAGGACGATCTACCCCAAAGAAGATACACACCACACACTCATACATTCCAGTTACACTCACAAGGACCTTTGAAGTTGGCTATCGCCAGCTTAATTCTAAATTCTTAAAGGGCCCCAACGAGTACTTTTATTTTGTTGAGTGTGCACACTATTTATTTTATTTTATTGTTCTGTCCTCACTAAGCGTTGTCCTCGTGAACGTAGACTCAGCTATACAGACAGCTAAACACTCTCCTAATCAAAATCCAGGGAACAGGCCAATGTGTTGAGTTGGATGATTTAATAAGGAAAAAGTGTGAAACTGTTGACAAAACCAGAAATAAACCAATAAAAATGTTGCCTCAATATACAGTATAACAAACACATATTCAAAAATATGAGCACAATATTTATCTGCTTAGTGAGTGCCCGAATAAAACATCAAATGAAATCACACTCATGATCAAAACGTTAAAGAAACCACATGACATATGAGCTAGCTTAACCTTACTAGCTTAGGTTATACATGCATTCAAATTAAATTCTAACTACAAACTATATCACGCCTTCACAACAAATAATAATGCACACAAGTTGTCTCAGTGATAACAAACAATATTACTCACAGATGATGCCGTACACAAAAATACACAAAAACCAACACTAGAGGGCAAACTGCTGCAGAACAGAAAATACCTAATGCCAGCATATTTATACTTTATCTGTACAAATTGGACAAATACCTGTTATACTTTGTAACAATACAAGAGTGGCTACTCAAAAGTTAACATTGTGTCCAGGTCATTATTGCTGCTCAATACTTTGGCTCCATACGAATTTGGTGTCTTCTGATTCTGGCCAGGGTCTTATTACGAGCCCAAGTAATTATTGCGCTGTAATTCACCTTTATACCTTAAAGCTGGTTACAAATGCTTGCTCCAGCCTCCGAATGTCTCTCTCCATTACGGCGAGGGTGAGCAATCCCACTTCTGACACCAATGTGGCGAGCTCAGACAAGGAGGAGACGGAGGTATCGTTTGGTCTTGCTTCCCGTGAGCTAGCCAGGGAGCACAGCCGTTTATTAACACAGGCAGACCAGCACACCACAACAACAACAAAAAAAGGCGCTCTCTCACCCGGAAACACACAGTCGCAGAGAGAGCGTCACCTGTAACCATGGCAACAGAACAACAAAACATAACTGTCAAAACAAAACCCCGAACAGCCCTGACCCGCTACAGTATTTAGAAAAAAAGCATGGCTTATATACAGTGTTGGGGAGTAACGGAATACATGTATCGCCGTTACGTATTTAAAATACTAAATATGAGTAACTGTATTCCGTTACAGGTACCGTTTAAAAAGGTGGTATTTAGAATACATTTACTTTGTTGAAATAAATGGATTACACGGCGGTACATTCCTGTTTCATATTGTGGCGGGTCATCACTTGCTACTGAAAACAAGAAGGGGCGGGTCTGGCAAAGTTTTGCCAGGGGGGCCAGGTAGGGCATTAACAGGGAAAGGGGGGCACAAAGAAATACTTTTCTTTCTTATTCTCATTTAAAATGTCTAGCTTTTAAAAAATAATTATCTGAATCTTACAACAAACAACTGTTTTGATGGCATAT
The DNA here is from genome assembly GCF_900408965.1 of Simochromis diagramma. Lineage (NCBI taxonomy): Eukaryota > Metazoa > Chordata > Actinopteri > Cichliformes > Cichlidae > Simochromis > Simochromis diagramma. The sequence goes on along the minus strand of NW_024387083.1, from coordinate 2,866,119 downwards.
ATACCATCAAAACAGTGTACATCACTGTCACAACAGCATTTGTTTTCATTCAAAGGCTTTATGATTTTTCCTATAATGGCGGGCCGGTCTCTAATCAAAATGCCCGGGCCGATTTTTTGTCCCAGTCCAGCCCTGTATGCAGTTCATCTGCAGTCTGGTATTACCTACATCTTCCCACTCGGAAGGCAGAATTTCCGAGTTCTGAGTACAATTGAAAGCACCACGACTGCAGTTTTCATTTTGGATGTTTTTCTTTCCCCAAGCCTTGTCTGTCCCGTGTGTAGCAAGTGAAAATAAAATTTAAAAAAAAAAGAAGAAGAAGAAGAAACAATGCCCATGTTTCGAAAAAAAAAAAAAGTGGTCCTAACGGTGTGTTCACACTGATAGACGTGACCAGAGCGTCAGGTTTACATGTAAAGTCAATGGAGAAGCGCGATGACACGCAACTGGGGGTCCCGCGAAAATTCAGAAGCAGATTTGCGTCACGAAAACGTGCGAATAAAAATATGCGCGTCAGTTTGTGTGGTGAATTTTGTGCATTCGCACGTATCGCATCTACCGCTTGAGTTGGAAACATTTGAAGTCCAGCGTCAATTCGCGCAGCGACAACCAATCAGGAGCCTGGTGACGTGGCTCTGACCTAGTTCAAAGGGGCAGGTCCAGCCAAAGCCCTTCATTCTTCATTCAATATGGAGGAAAGGCTAATAAACGCGGTTGCAGACCACCCGGAGCTGTACGACACTGTTACGGCCCGGCTTTGCTAGGCGACAGAGGATATAACATAAATGAGCCCAGAGGCAGGAGGGTTAGATAAAAAGAAAAACAGAAGGTTTATTACTACAACTGAAAACCGTTAGTGAAACAACTCACTAGGCAATGGGGTGTTTTAAACAAACGAAAAAACCTCATATATTCAAATAACACTAGTGGAACACAAATCATCTAAAAATCAGTAACTAATTACTGATTACTTCCCCAAAAAAGTAATCCCGTTACTTTACTGATTACTTATTTTCAAAAGTAATTAATTGCTTAGTTACTTAGTTACTTTTTAAAAACACGATTTACAACCTGAATAGGTGATAAAGCGATAGATCTTTCAGCCCAATTCTACTTTTTCTACATAATCCATCATACAAAATGTAATCAAATGGAAAAGTCACTTTTTTTTAACTTGTTTTATCAGTTTTAATCTTTTAACTTTATGCATCAAGCAAAAATTTAATTATATGCAACATTCTCTGACTTGAATAAATTAGTTTAACATTTAAACCTATTTTCTACACATTCCAGCACATAAAATAAAATATTTTTTGTGTTTACACTCAGTCTTTCAAATAGATGCAAGTAAAACACAGCAGAAAATAAATAAAGTCAAAGACTCAGCGGCCCTGTTGCTCTATTTTCACCTGTAAAGCAGGACTGCGGTAGGCGGAGGTTTACCCTGGTGCAGGTGTGCCGCGGTCAGTTGAAGAATCCGCAAGTTTCTCTGTGAATTTCCCATTACGTGGTAGCGCACTCAGTGCTTGCTTGGAAGTTTAGGGGGGTTTTTTGCTGTAAAAAGAAGTTTTCTTCCCATGCACGATGGACGCTAATGTTTTTAGTCAGTACTTCCACGCTTTAAACGCTGCACGCTCATACTCTCTCCCACAATCGATATGTGATCCATTGTTGATCTGCACACAGCTGTTGTCACTAACGGCGCACTCGCTTACGTCACTGTCGTGAGACATTCTCGCAAAAAATCACGGTTTTAGTAACGCAGTAACGCAGCGTTAGTAACGGTAATCTAATTACCGTTTTTGCAATAGTAATCCCTTACTTTACTCGTTACTTGAAAAAAGTAATCAGATTACAGTAACGCGTTACTGCTGGTGACCCCTGTTATAGAGTCTGACAGCTGCAGGGATTATATACAAATATTCAACTGATTCTATACCAGAATTAAACCAGGTCTAAATAAAAAAAAATAATGTCTTTATAAGATAGACCTTCTCAGTATCACTACAAAGATTACCAACAGTGGTCCTCACACCACAGTTTGATATCAGCAAACACCGAGAAAATACATTGATATGACACCACAGCCATGCTATCATTGCAAACACTGATAACATAGCATAAATCGAATTAAATCAGGACTTGATGAGACCTTCTGAGTATCACTAGAAAAATTATAAACAGTCATCTCCATACCACAGTTTGCTATCAGTAAACACCGACAGCATTTACTGATAGCATACCACAGCCATGTTTTCAGTGTATAAACGGATAGTTTCACATATATTAGCACAGGCATCAATAAAGGACTACTGTATTAAACACTTTTACTAACCTCAGGCAGACGGACAGGTGCTCTGCAGGTGGGATTGAGCGCCTGTAGTTGGTGTCTAGGCAGGCGATGCTTGGACCGACGCGGGACAGCAGTTCCTTAAATTGGGCGAGGGAAAGTGGCCGTCATCCAGATGCAGCTCCAGGAGCAAGTGGTGAAACTCACCAAACTGCTCACGCTTCTGGAGGACCTGATGGACCCAGGTACGGCGAGGACGTCCTTTACGCCGCTGCTCTGCTCTCCACAGTAAATAGAGAAGGGAGACTCTCTCTTCCAACGCTAGATCGACAGCTGCCATCTTGCAAACATACCGTCTGGCACTACTTCCTCCCACATTTCCGCTTGTAATAATTCGCGTTGGACGCGCATCGAGGTGCGAATGTGCACGCGTCAAGCTAGGGGCATCTGGCGCGTTTTGGTCGCGTCTATCGCGTTCGGTGTGAACACACCGTTATAGTTCTTGTTACATGTGCTAACATGGAGGAGGCAAAGTTTGTGACCTGTACAGCCAGAAACCAATGGGTGATAAAAAATGTTGGGCACCCATGTTTTCTACAGTCATTGCAAAAGACTTTAATCCTGGACCCTCAGATTCAACCTAATGTTCTAACATCTGAGCTACCCAAGACCTGCAAATCAGTTCATAGGTGTACTTTGCTAAGAACATTCCTTAAAAAAGGCAGTTTCTGTGAGATTGCAAGCCTTGATGCTCTGGAAGTTTCATTTGTATGAATTCATCACATCAATATTTATGTTGTAAATGTTTTTTTACCTTTTACAGGTTAGGAAATATTGCAAAGTGACTGGTAACATTATTTTATTCACACGAAACATCATCATACCTGAATATTCTTTCCTGCACAGGACATCTATGGCTATATGCAAAGAATAAGTTAAAAAAATCGAGTAAACACAGGTGTTTTCAGTGGATAGTTCTACCTTTGAATGAACTAAGACATTATGGAGATCCTTTACTTTTACAAACTTCTGTGATTTGGTTTTTCCTTGACAAAAAAGATGGTGTTGGAGTCCAAACTTGAGTTATGTAAGAAAACAGGGAGTTCACATCTAACCACATTCATTAAAATAGTAAAATAAAACCAAATTTAGGGAACAACAACAAAAAAGACCAGTCATATGCATCAGGACTGAACAGCACTTTATTCTATGCTTTTCCAACACTTCTGCACAATATCACCATGCTCAAGACCTGTTGTGAATCCAGGCATTTTTGAACCACAAAAAACACTTTAAGCACAGCACAAGCAAACAAGGATATAATCCCTGTTGTTCCTTTCAGGGCATGTTGAATTGAACATTTTGGCAATCACAAAACTTTGCTAGAAGCAGCTTCTCATAACCATTCGATAACAAAAAGGAATGCCCTATGTTAGAAATGCCATTATGGCAATCAAACAATAGTCTGACACAAAGCTGAGGGCAGAAACTGACTCCATCAACACTTCAATTAAACACAAACTCTGTAGGACAATGGAAGGCAGAAGATAGTCAAAACACTATAATGTTTTAGTCTAGAGAGATGAATATGAGAGAATGGCCATATGATTTTCTTTCTCCTTGATGATGAGACTCGATCATGAATGTCTGTTAGCTTAGCACAAGCTAGGAAACATGTAGCATAGCTCTGTCCCAATATCATATCCAGTATACTCAGAGCTATTAATGCCCAGATAAATCATGAATGGATTTTATGAAAGTTAGATATTCTCTTAATGGGTGAACTTGTTTTTTCTTCCTTATGATTACAAGCTAAATATCCTACCTACCACCATTCCGTATGATGAAAATGTACAAATGCAGTCTGGTTTGGGGATTCCAATCACAACATTTTAGTTGCTCAGACAGTAAGATGCAGTTGGGAATACATTGCATATAAAAGGTGGACACAGCTGCCCTGATGGTACCCACTGGTTTTGGGCATAAGATTATTAAAGCTAGCAAGCTGCTTAGCAAGCTGCATCCATAACCTGTGCAAGTGCAATGCTTATTAGTACCAAATAAGAGCCCAAGAAAACAAACAAAGTTTTAAAGAAAATACTAGAATTTCAAACACCCACTTCTTGGATGGCCTGTCCCACAAAGCAGGCGATATTATTTGTCAGATAAATTTCAAGCCCTAAAAGACAAATGCAGGGGAAAGGTCCAATTCAATTCAATTCACTTTTATTTATATAGTGCCAAATCACAACAAAAGTCGCCTCAAGGCCTCCAGTGACTAGCATTAGCAGAGGTGATGCCTCAGAGATGCCCTTAACGTCATGCTTCTACAGAATCCAGCACTTTGCCACAGCTCCAAGTTGTGTTCATTTTTAAAACCTGAAGGCTGCAGCTTGATTGTGACAAATAGTTCCACCTACATTTTATGTAGGTTTATGTAGCAATTAAATTAGAAAACACAGTGTTTTAGTTACAGAAGTGCTGATAACCTTTTAGTCATTACATCTCCACTCGAAGAAAGTGTGACTTGCAACTTTTCCGTTAAGCTAAGCTGCAGGTGGCTTAAGTGTAAGTGATTTTTAATTCTTGTGGATGTGTTGTGTTTGACACATTAATGCATGTTCATGTATTGCATGTGAATTTCACCCTAACATTGGAATTTAACTATAACATTACATTTTAACCAATAGTTGCTGCCTCCACAGTGACAAAGATGGTCAGTATCGTTGGGAAAAAGAAAAAAAAAAAAAACTTGATTAAAGCAAATATTGCTTTATTGAACAATGGAAATGACTATCAAAGGAAAGGTTTTGGTAAGAATTTGAGCAATGAAATGAAACAGCATCTTTGTAGCAATTGTGTTGATGTAAAAGTACACATTTACCACAGTCAGAAAAACAACTTCACAAGTTTACTCATGGGACAGCTTAAAAGCTTGTGAGCACAATGCACCTTCTCATTCAACTCAAAGAACTTTCAAAAATCGCATTTTATTTTTTTTTAGTGCCATCAACTTATATGCAGCAGGCACAATGACAAAGGATATCAATATCATTCCTCTTCTTCAGAGCAGATCTTAAAGAGTTAAACTGAAGCTATTACAAGCTGCAGTCATTGAAGTGAAAAACACCTGGGTATCGTTAATGTTACAATAGTTTGTTTTCTTGCTAAGTTGTAATGTGGGTCTAAGTCCTGATACAAACATGGCCTACAGAAAAACACCAATAAACTGTTTACCAGGATGAAGGTGCTCATCTGAAGCATCATTACATTGACCTAATGATGTCCTGAAATGAAGGCTTCTTTCAGTGCAAATATGAGTATTGTATAAAGACAGAAGGAAAAATCTCAGCATGTCAATCAAGCATTTTCCTCCTCTCTCTGTGCCCCTTTGTTTCCCCAAGAGAAAACCCTCTCGTTGAGTTCAGAGCATAAGCAGCAACACCTGTCACTTTAGTACCTTGTGATTGTGTAACTCCAATGGTGCTGTGACTGTCATTTATTGGTGAAAAGCAGAAACCTGAAATAACAAATGAATATTAGTTCACTGCGACGGCTACCTTCAAGGGTTGGATAATGGAGAAACAACTACCAAAGCATCGAAAAAGCCTGAGAAGAACAAACTGGTTGGGTTAATTCACTGTCCATACAAGAACAGAGTTTTGTATTCCTTCCATTAATTTCCCTGAATTAAAGTTAATCTAGTGAAAGTGTGAGACAATTTGGTTTGAAAAATTGACTGATTAAAAACAAAAAACCCCAAACCCCAGCTAGGATTACAAATAATGCATCGTACATATTTTAAGGTATTGTTAGTCTGATGTCTGATTACAGCAAAGAAAAATAACATAAAAAAGGCATAATGATGTTAATGAAATTAAAATGTCTCCTTATCTAAGCACCAATTCAACAGGACAATTAGAGCTGAAAGCTAAACAGAACTTTTTGTAGAGGCTAATACACAAGAAATATTGTAGAAATCCAGAGCTGCTGAATTTTTTTTTTTTTTAATTTTTGTGGCCTGGCTGAAGAAACAATTGATGTCAAGTCTGGAAGAGGTCTGGCATGGCTTTACACTTAGAGGAGACAAGGCACTGACTCACAAATCCACTGCAGTCACTTTGTCCATCTTCCGCGTTACACAGGATAACTTTGCCTTCCCTCTTGAAATCAAAGACGGGGGGCACCTTCTTTGATCTTACCCTGCTTCAACCAAATCAGGCCAATCATCCTGACATTCCCAGGATAAGGTCCTTTGATTTTGCTTAAACCAGCTCCAAGCTTCAGGCCTCCTCTTCACAGGTCCCTAACAGACAGTATTTCATTGGTGTGGAAAAGATAGAAAACATGTTTGTGCTTGGGGATCAAAGTGGAACATCATAGAAGGTTCAAGCCGTCACTATAACCTTTTCTTTTCACAAGTATCCAGAATGTCAAAGTCAAATTGAGCTTTTAGAGTCGCAGATCAAAATGGTAACTGGCTAGCTACAAGTAGCACAAATCCAAAGCTGCAGGTCAAGCTTTCCAGCACTTGGCTTGCAGATTGCTGTTATTTTTTTTTTTTTTTAAATTATTTTCAGCAAAAAGGAACCACCTCTTCTTTAGTTTTCTGTATTATTTATACAATAGATACTCGATTCCAATCGTATTCCCAAGAAAGACTCACATCGTCTTCCGTGATGTTGCTCTGATGCAGCAAAACAAACGAAGATACACAAAAAAAAACCAGTTCTCTTGTCTTTAGTTTTCGGCTATAAGTCTAGCACTGTCCAAGAAGTCAGGGCTGTGAGCTGCCCTGACTGTCAGGGTCTGTCCCTGAAGAGCTGGTGTCTGAGTCAGAGTCGTTGTCATTGTGGTTATCCTCTGCCAGGTTTTTCTCTCGCAGTCGTCTGTGGGTTGCGCCGAGACGAGCCAACAAGCCCTGGTAGTCGAAACGGCCACGCTTCTCCCCAAATGGGTCCTGGAAAAAGGCAACGTCATGTTTGGAAGAGGAAAAGATTGCCATTTATAATCTTTACTTTCCCGGCTCACACAGTGCTGTCACAAAGTCATGTGATATTGCATTATTGACATTAAGAATGATTTTATACTGAAAGCACTGTTTGATTAGACAAAAATAATCCAACAGAAAAAAATAAATACTCACCTGCATGTTCTGCCCCTGCAGATGCAATCTCTCTTTGCAAACGCCCTCGTAGAAATCATAGTATTCAAGGAAGGACTTCTCCATCACACTCCTAAAAATAAACACATTCACACGCTTGATACATTTAGTTAACAGCTAGAAAACAAAGATGGAATGCAAGTGATAAAGGAAAATAGAAAGAAGAAAAATAAAAATAAGGATCTCACAACAAAGCTTCAGGACAAAGAACTTTTCCCTCCAGCATGTCACACACAGCCACTCTCATGGTTTCATGGCGGATGCACTCGTTGTAATTCTTACTGTCCCCTGGGTGACGCTCCTGTGAAACAGAATGACAAGGTGTGAAGGATTGGTGGCGACATAAAACTCTCATATATCTATATCTCTTTGTTGACTGTACCTGTTCAAAGCCAGGTTCATTGTGATAGGGGTTCTCCGTCATCAGAGACTGGATTGAGATGAGCACAGATGAGATACTCTGAGCTGGACTCCATGCCGGCCCTGTCCATGTCCTACACGCAAAGACCACAGAAACAGTTTGTTGCGTTCTTACAATGGGTTCTTGCATAATTAAAAAAAAAAAAAAAAAAAAAAAAAATCTAAATCATTGATGTAAAATGACTTATTTTAAGACCTAAAAATTATGAATCACAAATAAAGTTGTAAATTTTTGATAACATATATTTACAAACAAACCGTGGACATCTGACTAGTTTTAAATTAATAACATGTATTCCTCACTGTGAGGAAGTGATCGGCAATCTATTTCTTTTTATTATTAATGTGTAAAGGTCAGTGTTCTAATTATGTTCACCACGTCTGGTGAACATAATTAGAGTGAAATTGCATGACCAATAGTGGGAGAGAGAGAAAGCATTTCCTTTGTAGGATCTTTTCAGTTTTCAGTCACACTCTAAAAGAAAGAGAAAAAGTCCATCTAATGCAGGGGTGGGCAACTCCAGGCCTCGAGGGCCAGTGTCCTGCAGGTTTTAGCTGTGTCCTTGATCCAACACAGCTGATTCAAATGGCTAAATTACGTCCACAACATGTTTTGTAGTTCTTTAGAGGCCTGGTAATGAACTAATCATTTGATTCAGGTGTGTTGACCCAGAGTGAGATCTAAAACCTGCAGGACACCGGCCCTCGAGGCCTGGAGTTGCCCATCCATGATCTAATGGCTCAGACCAAGGATTTGTCCACTGTCACAAACAGACAATATCCAGCTTTTTGTCTCAAGTGTCTGACCAATAATATTGGACTAGCACATGCCTAATGTACGAGTATTCGACAGACAACAATCCCTACAAATAAGTATTTTAAGTGTTTTTCCTTTTCTTTTTAGATTTTGGGTTGCTAGTTAGACAAAACAAGGCATTCTGAGATATTACTTTGAACATCGAGTTTTAACTATTTACACTAATTCGAGGTTTTGCTAGTTTACTCACTGATCACTAGCTGGTCTAAAAATAACCTCTGCATTGGGCAATGTTTTTGTTTGGGCATTTTTGCTTATTTTCCTCAATTTAAAAAAAAAAAAAAAAAAAAAATGTAACCCATGTAGAGTGCAAATTGAATATGTTGACCCAGACTTTTTCTTTTTTATTTATTTATTTTTTAAAATAGCCTGCTTATGGCCCAGCTGATGAACAGAAAAATATGCAGTGAACATGGTAATTCTTCATGAGTTCCCTTGGAGACTAAAGTTAGAAACCATGACTCACCCCAGGATGCTGAGGCATACTTTGCCATTGCGGTAGAAGTTGGGATTGAAACGGACAGTGTTGTGCCCAGTGGTGATGAGCTTGACCCGTGGTGGATGAATTGGATAGTCAGGGGGACAGCGGAACAAGAAGAGGAAGAAGCCACCCTCATATGGCGTGTCAAATGGCCCTGTGATTAGGGCATGGATCTGAAGTCATGAGGCACAGGAGTGGGATTAAAGGATGAGAGAAAGACAGGATGGGGATTGATAAGGTGATCTAAAACGATGTCTATAGGCAGAGAGGAATGCTAGGGAAGAACAGACCAATTAGCAAAGAAATTTAATCTAGAAAACAAATGACTCGTGCTGAGTCATTATCAATTTTTTTGACTCTGATCTAAAGGTTTTTCTCCATTAGTAAATGGTTGCTGTCAGCACCGGTACAACTCCAGTTGAATGGAAAACACCACTGAGGTAGTCACAGTTTAAAGGACTCTTCACTTCGCTGTTTTGCACTTTTTACAGCTATACCACTTCTTTCATTTTTTATTTTTTATATACTGCGCCAAATCACAACAACAGTCGTCTCAATGTGCTTTCAGTACTCCAGAGGAAGTCCAGTGCTGATCCTGATTTGCATCAAGCCCAGGAATAAGAAGCCTAGTGAAATCTGATTGGCTATCAAGTTAACATGTTAATGATGTCAAAGGTTGGTAAATCTTTCAGACTGTACTTTGCCTTTTACCTTGGTCATGTCCTGAGGATCAGGGACCACGAACATCCCTGGTGGAGGTTCCTTGTAGATGGACATGATATCCCTACAGACAAAATAAACAGATGAGGTTTGTGAAACACTGAAAACTGGAGAGAGAACCCACAAAGAAATATGCCCCTAAACATTCCAGCAATCCACTAGTAAAACAGTATGTCCTGGAGGTGAAGGATCTTAATATTTTCAGAAATCTATTATAAAAAATACATTTAAGTACAGTACTGAACTCTAAAGTTGCTCTAATGTGAATTTTTCAAGCATACTAACGCAGTCATAAAAAATAAAAAAAATTTAAAAAACTACCATAGTCAAGTTGGCAATTACATGCAGTGTGTTTCTGATAATACAGCAATTAACAGCGATAAACTGCATCATACAACCAGCTGAGTCGAGTCCTCTCGACTTGTGACAAAGACTCATTCAGACTGATACCAACATGTTGGCAATCTGTTTGCATTTATATATTAGACAGGAATTATTTACCAGAGTTGTCATGATACTAGAATTTCCAGGAAAAGACTCAAAGGAAACAAGAATGTTCAAGCTATCCAGCTGCTTAAACAGGTAAATTAAGTGAAATAGTACATTTCATTAATTTGGGTCAAGTGATTCCTCAATAACTTTATTTTTGTTTATTAAGCAACAAATTAATGACATGTTAAAAATCAAAGAAGTGTGTTCATGTATGTGTGGGTCAAACTAAAGCAACATCTTTAAACATAGGCTGAGTGCACTACTGTCTAAAATACTGCTCAAAGGGATTTCAACATACCCAGGGTATCTCTCAGTTTTCTGGATTTGTTTACCGTAAGATTGGTAATCGCAATAAGCCGTCTCAAAAATCAGGTTATCAACTTGCAAAGTTAAGCCAAGGTTTTCCCTGCATGTTTGTGTAAACCAGGTGGTGTTGGCAACATCTTATCTAAAACAGGAGTTTCAAAGGCCATATGACTCTTATTCCACAGAAAACAATCCCTATAAATGCCACCAATTCAATCAACAATATTATTAGATGATGATAAAATTGTGATAACAAAAATATATAAAAAGCATTGAAATTATACCAGTAACCAACAACTGCGAAGAAGACACATGGTTAATGCTGCAGAAAATTATTAATCTGGTTATTTAACACACAAAGCCCTATAAATAAACTTTTAAATTACAGTTAATTATTTATCACTGAGTGCACTCTCAGTGCTGGTGTTTATTTCTGAGGTGATGGCTCTGAAACTTTTAAACTAAGCCTGGGTTTTTAAGTGGGACTAGTTGAAACGGCAAAACATGTCACAAATAAAAGACTCAGTGAAAATGTGGTGGTTTCAGAAAGTTTTAGTTTTTATTCTTTCAGCTACAGACTCAGGGGTGTTGAAGGGTTTGAAGCAGAGCAGTTAAGATCATTAATCCTTCTAGAACAATAAAATTGCTGTAAAACTCTCTGCTTCTAACATAAAAAAATAAAATAAAATAAAACCATGGAATAAAGCTGTATCTAAGAATCTATATTTATTACTGATGCTCATCAGTGAAAGCCAAAGACTTTACACGCTATTAAAACAAAACAACAACAACTTCAGACCCTCTGTGTGACCTTCTAGGGAATGGTCAATTTTCTCGATAACCGATTCCTCAGAAGGCAACGATTTAACACCTGCTGGTCTCTAATCTCGAACTTGACCTGCTCTGGGGGAGGTTAAATTCACAGCATAAATTACCATGGCGACAAATTCTGGTACGAAGTTAACCCGAAAACAGATAGTGAACAGAAGAGCCAAGGTTAACCCTGTAGTTACCTGGGTCAGACGAAATCTCGCTTCTTATTACAGACCTCTAGTTTCCCAAATGTCTCCGTCAAATGTGACGTTTTAGATGCTGTTAAAAACTTTACGGAAAGATTTCACTTTCGATTGCAGGTCTAGATTACCTAAATATTCCCACCTCCGTCAGAGTTCTGTGTTTCCTAGAATTACCTCTTTATCCTCAGGATGCACTGCTGGGAAGCTTTTTCGTTGTCCCAATCCGTGCTAAGAGTTGGGTCCCAGGAAGTGGCATTGATTTGAGATAGGAGGCCCGCTCCTGCCGCCCCTAGCCCAACACCGGGGAGAGGCGAGGAGGCATGCAATGTGGGAGACACGGCCACGACGGGTGGTGAAGAGCCGGGAGTCAATGTGTTCCCAAAACTGACCGGGGTAGCAGTGACAGCGGACATAGGGGCCACCACAGCTGTTAGGCCACTCTGCGCGGCGACAGCAAGAGGCGGAGAGGTCGGGTTGGAGCTGGAGTGCACACCGCCAGTTGCCGACATTCCCACCGGCAGAGAGTTAGACAAAATCGGAAGCTGTGAGGCTCCGCTCCCCTGTCCCGTAGTAACGTCTAAGCCTAGGGCACTGCTGCTGGACTCATCTCCAAAGCTGTCCGCCATGGCCCACAAGCTAGCAAGCTACAGTAAACCCGTTGGTGTTGAGGAATTTATATTTTTCTCCCGCGCAGCATTGACAGTAGAGTTTCAAGTTACCTGCTTCCTTTGTTGCCCAACGCAGATCAGACAGCAAAGAAACCGGGCAGAGGCGAGGCCAGAAAGCAAGGCAATTCTTCCCAAGACATAATGGATATTTATCGTTAGCTTGACTGTTAGCTTTACCCCCAGGCCTCCAAAAAACTGCTCGGTCTTCAGCAAAATTGCCACGTCACAGTGTTACGGTTACCACTGCCCTCTGGATACTGGTTTAAACCATTAAATCCCCAGAACATTTGGTTTATTACCAACCACATGCCTACTAGTCTTTTACCATCGCAACTTTAGGAGCTTGTATTTGTCACCAGTTAAGAACACGGAAATAATAAAGCCACGGCACATCCGGGCAAAAGTTTTCAAAGTAAAATTCCTGAAAACAATAATACAAAAAACAACAACAACCCACCATCATTTCAGCTTTTGCAGCTAGCGTTTAAGCAAGGCCCAGCTCAAAACTTCCAAAACAATGGGAAGTTATTGTGCCCTCACAATCAACTGTCCTAGTCTCTGAGTTTTGTGATTCTTCATTTGCAGAAAATATCTCAGTTTGTCTCCTCCTTTCCCTCTGTAATCTAAAACAAAGATAATATGTCTTGGATAATTTGTAAGATATTTTTGTACTTTTTAAATATACTTTTTGTTTTTTGTTTCTTTAATTTGGAGTTGGAAAATGAGTTGAGCCGAATGCTTTGTGTCAAAGATGGTTGCCCTTCCAATGCATAGACTCAGCCCTGTAATAAAATCAAGACTTACATTTATTCTAATGGTCAGCACCTGTGAAGTATTGTAGTTGCAAAAGCTAAGTCCTATTCTATAAAAGTCAGTTTGGAAAACAGCCCTCAGCTCCCTTGACCTATAATCAGAGTAAACACTTACTGATGAGTAAGTAAAAAAACACAGTAAAGAGCTTAGGCAATAAAATTAGATCAGAAAATGAGCTTTGTCCAAAAGGTGGCTAGGATTTCCCTTAGCAATACGGTGAGGAGATTAGTATTTGGCAAGGGTTAGGAGTGGAGCCGCTGCTCCTTCACATCAAAAGGAGCCAGCTGAGGTGTGTGCCTCCTGGGTAAGGTGTTTCGACCGGGCCTATCCTAACGGCAGGAGGTCCCGGAGTAGACCCAGGACCCACTGGAAAGAATATATCAATTATATGGCCTGGGAATGCCTTAATATTTCCCCAGATAAGCTGGAAGAAGTATCTGGTGAGAAGGTCTGGCGTTCCCTGCTTAGGCTCCTGCCCCCACGATCCACTGTCAGATAAGGTATATTTTCGATGTTAACTTTTATTGAAGTGGTTGTCATGTGTTTTCAAACAGTGTGCATCATTCACAATGCATGGCACATAGTGCCACACCTTTCAGTCGCATCTTATTTGCTTTTCGGATGTTAATTTTTCCCATTTTAATAATATATTAACATCTTTTGTAGTAACATGTTTTAATATCATTGGAGATGTTTATCATCAATGGGCGTCTCCCATTTTGACCTCAGGACTTCCAGACCATACTCGGCACAGATGTTTCTGTACACTATGCTAGCATCTTGCACCCTGCTGTTATGTGCTGGATTGTCTCAGGGGCATCTTTACATAGCCTGCACCTGGGATCTTGTCTTGTGTGAAAGACCCCAGCCTCTATGGATCTTGTGCTCAGAGCTTGTTCTTGTGCTGCCATGATTCGTGCCTCTGTGCTGTCTTTCAGTCCAGCTTTATCCAGTCACTGGTAGAGGAATTGGCTGACATCCAGAAATCCTATCTGGTACATATTGTGCAAGGGCTTGTCCTCTCATGATGGTTCCTCCTCTTGCTCCTTTTTCTTAGGTTTCTACTGCCTGAGGTATTCATGACAAGCTTCCTGATCCCAAATGGTTGAATCTGTTCATCTGGATGTAAAGTTTTCAGTGGGAGAAAAGTTTCATCACTCATCCAAGTGACTTCTTCAGTCTCAGCTGACTGCAGGTTTCCCCAACCTTAGAAACAGTACGTTTGCAATAACTGAAACTGGCCCACTGAAGGAACAATGTGCTGTGACAGGAAGATGGCGCCTTTGCTCGGCTTGACGTCTACCTGCCTACGCTGTATTGTATTTTATGCTTTTATATCAGCCCTGACGTTTAATATATGGAGCTATGCTGCTGTGATTTACGACCGTTCTTCCTTGCTCCACATCAAAGAGTCTATGGAATGTCTTTATGATGACTGGGACAGTTATAGAAAAACTTTCCCCCCTACCATTTGTGCACTCTTCCACCTCACCGGATTACTTCTTGTTACCGGCGAAACGTGCCCTAAGCAATTCCAAGAAGAAATCGAGGAAAAGAGGCTGTAGGGCCGGCATCCAGGTACACATCAGACAAGCCTACAGATCAGAGATCTCCCAACTCGTCTGGAGGCATCCCTGGTTTCTGCTGCCAGTTACCCTTCCGGATTTGATTGGAAACACGTACTTGCAGCCACTACAGCGTGGATCCTGCCCATCTGATGCTCTGGATTTTGCCGATTATCCCCCCACCACTGTGCCCTCACAACCGGTGATTGGCCCCGCCGGTTCCGTGGCGCTGCTGGAGACGTCGCGTGCGGACACGGTGTTTGCTGTCAATTCCACTCCGACAAGCTGATGGGAAACCTGCGCCGCTAGCTTTTAATCGGATTGCGCTCTTGAACGCCCGCTCCATCGCAAACAAATCCTTCTCTCTGAATGAGCTCTTCACAAGGAAAAGCCTGGACTTTCTGTTTCTCACTGAAACATGGCAGAGGGAAGGCGAATTTATTCACCTAAACGAACTGTGTCCTGCAGACTGCTCTTACTTGAGTGCCCCCCGTTTAGGTCGCCGTGGTGGAGGTATTGCCGTTGTCTTTAAGGACAGTTTCACCTGCAGAGGTATGCAAACTGAAAACTATTCTTCCTTTGAGTCGCAATTAAGGTGGGCTCTACGAACATCTTTTATTGTGTTTTAGTCTATCGCCCTCCAGGCCCTGCTACTGAGTTCTTAAAGGATTTTATGGACTTCTTATCTTCTATCTTCTATCAAGGTGGAGAAAGTTTTAATTCTTGGGGATTTTAACATTCTTATTGATGATGCCTCATCTAACTCTGCAGCTGAACTTCTATCTATATCTGAGTCTTTTAACTTTGTCCAACATGTCTCCGGTCCAACCCATTTAAAAGGCCATACCTTGGACCTTGTTTTTTCCTTGGGCCTCAACATTGGCAATGTGTTTGCTGAGGATGTACATTTGAGTGATCATAACTGTATCTTTGTTTAACTTAATTTTAGCTCTAAACAGACGCCTGTGAAGTTAAAAACTCATAGACGCATAATAACTGAGACTACTGCTGAGAGGTTCTCCATTATGTTTGACAGGTCTCCACTTTTTACCGGAAACGATGTAAATGTTCTTATTCAGTCTTTTAATAGGGAATGCACATCCATTTTGGATCAAGTGGCACCTATTAAAACAAGCTCGGCTTTACAAAAGAAGACATGCCCTTGGATAAATGAGTCTATCTTAAACTTAAGGAGAATATGCCGCAAAATAGAACGACTATGGAAGAAAACCAAACTTGACGTACACAGGCTCCATCTTCGAGATCTCATGCTCTCCTTAAATGACACAGTGAGAACTGTTAGATCTGAATATTTTTCTAGACTCATAAGAAAAAACAAGAGAAATCCCAAGTTTCTTTTTGACAAAGTTAGTGCTATTGTCTCCCCAGATGTGGTACCTTTAGATGTACACTCTAAAGTAGATAGTAATAAACTCCTCCGATTTTTTGTTGATAAGATTAACGACATCAATGCTAAAATCTCCCCAAAGCTTTCTTGTTCTCCGAGTCAGGCACTCCCTTTGTACTCCTGGTTGACTTTTACAACTGTAACATATGATGAAATAGCAGCCCTGGTTGACAAAATGAAGCCATCCGAGAGCCCCTCAGACATTATCCCCACTAAGCTTTTTATTAATGCCTTTAACACGATTGGTCCTTGGGTTGTGAACCTTTTTAATGTTTCTCTTCAGACTGGGGTGTTCCCCAGTTTTTTTAAACATGCCATTGTGGAACCAAGGCTCAAAAAACCCAACCTGGACCCAACACTACTTCAAAATTTAAGACCTATCTCCAAACTCCCATTTATGTCAAAACTCCTTGAGAAGGCAGTAGCTGTCCACCTTACGCCATACTTGGAGAAATATAACATCCATGACCGTTTTCAATCTGGGTTCCGTAAATTGCATTCCACTGAGACAGCACTACTGAAAGTTACTAATGATATTATGATGTCAGCAAACTCCGGAGAATACACAGTCCTAGTCTTGCTAGACCTTACCTCAGCCTTTGATACAGTCAACCATACCATCCTGATAAACAGACTGAGAGACCTGGTTGGGATGTCTGGCTCTGTTCTAGACTGGTTTTCATCTTATATATCTGAAAGGAGTTTTAGTGTGTCTGCAAACCAGATCATGTCGGAATCTACAGAGTTGTTGTGTGGAGTTCCTCAGGGCTCTGTGCTGGGACCTATTCTGTTTTTAATATACATTCTTCCTTTAAGTCAGATAATACAGCAGTTTCCTGAAGTATCTTATCATCTTTTTGCTGACGATATTCAGCTATATTATTTGTTTAAGCCTACTGAAGCTCATAAGCTCTCCAATCTGATTGACTGTTTAACCAACATTAAACAATGGTTGAACAATAACTGCTTACAGCTAAACCCGGCCAAAACAGAAACTTTGATTATTGCACCAGGCAGTGCAATACCTGATATTAAACGGCGACTGGGTGACTTAGGTTCCTCACAGAAACATAACCTTAGAAAATTGGGTGTCATTTTTGATGAAGCTTTTTCTTTGGAGGGACATTTAAATCAGACAGTAAGAACCTGCTTTTTTCACCTGGGGAACATTTCTAAACTTAGATCCATCGTGTCAACAAGTGAACTCGAGATGATAATACATGCTTTTATCTCTACAAGACTTGACTACTGTAACAGCCTGTTTACTTGTCTAAACATGAAAGGGCTAGCCCGCCTACAGGTTGTTCAAAACTCTGCAGCGAGGCTACTGACCCGCTCGAACAAGGGTGCTCATATGACCCCTGTTTTAAAGTCGCTGCACTGGCTACCAATCAGATTCAGGTTCCATTTTAAAATTCTAGTTTTAACTTTTAGAGCATTACAGAGACAGGCACCCCCCTACATTGCTGATCTGATTCATACACATACCTCCACTCGTAACCTGAGGTCAGCAAACCAAAACCTTTTAGTGGTCCCCCGAGGGGACCGATCTTTCCAAGCTGTTGCACCCAGATTGTGGAATGCACTTCCCCTATTTCTACGGGGTTTGGACTCAGTGGAGACCTTCAAAAAGCAGCTAAAGACATTTTTATTTCAAAAAGCTTTTAATTAGACCAGGGTTTTCATGGTGTATTTTATGACTGTATTATGTTTTTACCTTGTAAAGCACTTTGTGATATATGTCTGTGAAAGGTGCTATATAAATAAAGTTTACTTACTTACTGTGAGGTCAGTTTAGGATCATTAACATGCAAATTGTCATGACCATTGATCAGCAACCAGTTTTCAAGCTTCGCCATGGTCAGTTTGTCTCACACTCAACAATCCTTCTTCCATTCTCACTTGAGGAGCTTGGCACCCAATCCCACCTGAGATTGGGTACAAAGCTCCTTCTTCTGAATTTTGGAAGGCTAAGCTACTAGTTGTTTCGCTGTCAGTCTGGATGCTGGATATCAAAGATTCCATAGGTCCCTTATCCTATTCATGTAACCCCTTCCTCTGGGGTTGGGAGGTCAGTTCCTTCATCATAATTACGCAAATTCTCATGATCATTGATCAACAACCAAATAATTGCATAATTATGAGGAAGAAACTGACCTCCCAGCCCATTGTTCCTTGAGTGGTGCTAGTTTCAGCCATTATGCAAATGTACTGCAGTTTCCTATCTGAGACTGAAGAAGTCACTTGGATCAGTGACAAATAATTTCTCCCACTGAAAACACATCAGATGAACAGAATCCATTTTCTGGGAGTCCTCTTTTTCTTCTTTGAGATTTATTTTCGGTTGGCAAACTATGAAGTGGTACGCTACCACTACCAAGTGGTAGGAGGTACACATTTAAATGTCCAGTAGCACATTCAGCTCTTTCAAAGAAGTAAAAGGAAAATAAATGTCAGTCAGCTGAGTTATTCTAGACGCATATATATTATTTCATAGAATTATTGCTTTTATTTGGATTTTTATTTGTTTAATCTGTTTAATTTTCTCAGGTTACATACTTAATATACCAAATGGTTTTAGTCAGCACCCCGGATATAAATTAATATGAATAAGAGAGAAATGTTTATGATCAATGAAAAGGCTAGAGATCAGGATCTTGTAAATTCCCCTTTTAAAATAGTTACTGATCACTTTGATTATCTGGGAATATGTGTCACTAAACAATTTAATCCCTTGTTCAAGAAGAATCTCCTTCCTATTTTAGATGGTGCCTATTGTCTTTGTCTTTAATGGAATGTAATTGTTAAAATTATGCTACTTCCAAAATTTCTATATGTATTTCAATGCCTTCAAAAGGATTACAAGTGGCTGTGGCTGAGGTGGTAGAGCAGATCAGCTACTGATTGGAAAGTTGGTGGCTCGATCCTTGGCTTCCCCAGTCTGCATGTCAAATATCCTTGGGCAAGATACTAACCCAAAGTTTCCCACTGATGCGTTTATTGGAGTGTGAATGTATGTGAATGTAGATTAGTTTAGAAGTGCTTGTATGAATGGGTGAATGAGGCATGTTGTATACAGCGCTTTGAGTACTCCGGGAGAGTACAGGGTGGGCCATTTATATGGATACACCGTAATAACAAGGGAAAAATTGATGTTTACCATTTCAAATAAATGAGGTTATTAAGGAAGCGAGAGATTTAAAAAAGGATTTGGGAATCAGGATGGGAAGGTAAATGGACTGATTCTTATACAGCGCTTTTCTACAGGTGGGCCATTTATATGGATACACCGTAATAACATGGGAATGGTTGGTGATATTAAAGTCCTGTTTGTGGCACATTAGTATATGTGAGGGGGCAGACTCCTCAAGATGGGTGGTGACCACGGTGGCCATTTAGAAGTCGTCCATCTTGGATACAACTTTTGTTTTTTTAAATAGGAAGAGGGCCATGTGACACATCAAACTTATTGGTGATGTCACAAGAAAAACAATGGTGTGCTTGGTTTCAATGTAACTTTATTCTTTCATGAGTTATTTACACGTTTCTCTTTGTTCACAGCCATTGACATGTCGAAGAGGTTAACACGTGAGGAGCGGATCGAAATTGTGTTGATATCTGATGAACGCAGTTACCGGGTCATTGCAGCAGATTTCAATGCAAGACACCCTACGAGACCACCCATCTCCCATGCTACAGTTAGCAAACTGCTTGCTAAGTTTCGTGAAACTGGTTCAGTGTTGGATTTGCCAAAATGTGGACGCAAGAAAACTGTCACTAATGAAGAAACATCAGTGGCTGTCCTAGCTTTATTCAGCAAGAGCCCACAGCGTAGCACTCGCCGCATGTCACTGGAGAGTGGCATTAGTCTAACATCCCTTCGGCGGATATTAGCTACTCACAAATGGCACCGGCAGCACGGTGGTTACCACTGTTGCCGCACAGCAAGAAGGTCCTGAGGTCAATTCCACCATCAGGCCGGGATCTTTCTGTGTGGAGTTTGCATGTTCTCCCCGTGTCTGCGTGGGTTCCCTCCGGGTACTCTGGCTTCCTCCCACCATCCAAAGACATGCAGCTTGTGGGGATAGGTTAACTGGATAATCCAAATTGCCACTAGGTGTGAATGTGCGAGTGAATGTGAGTGTGAATGGTTGTCTGTCCTTGTGTGTTAGCGCTGCGACAGACTGGTGACCTGTCCAGGGTGTACCCTGCCTCTCGCCCTATGACAGCTGGGATTGGCTCCAGCACCCCCCGCGACCCTGAAAAGGATAAGCGGAAGCAGATGGATGGATGGATGAAGAGAAGATTTTGTTCAGTGATGAGCATGCTAGCATGCTCTACCAAAAATAGTGCTTTGTTGTGTATCTGACGATCGAAAGCTAAACCAGTTCCCAGAGGTGGGTCGAGTATCCAGAACTTGTACTCAAGTAAGAGTATCATTACTTTAAAATATTATTACTCAAGTAAAAGTGAAAAGTAGTCGTCAAAAAAGTTACTCGAGTAAGAGTAAAAAAGTACTTGATGAAAAGGCTACTCAAGTACTGAGTAAGTAGCGAGTAACTGTTTGAAATGTCTGATTTATTTTATAAATAAATGCTATCAGACAAAGAAAAATAAATAAATAAATATACAAATTTTAGTATTTTCAAAAGGAATATATGTAAAAAGATCCACAAAATAAGGCACAACAATTCTAATTTCAAGATTTCAGTTTTTCACAACGTAAAGCTTTTTCAAGAAAAACCCACAGTAAATATATTCGCATTTACAGCAGCCTCAGAGAAAACATTAGAACGAGGCAACTTCAACATAACAGACTACAGCTGATGCGCCAGAATGTCATACTAGGGGTGGTTCTTTTAAATACAAGGAGGGATTAAGTAAATCAGAAACAAATGACACAGAGATGCAACAGGTATAATCAGGAAAAGTTTATTCCCAAGGCGGACAGCAGGAATAAAAAAAAAACAAAAAAACCCCACACACAACACATCTGTGCTAAAATTCCACAGGAATAGACATTCTAACAAAACTATAAAATGTTCTTTGTATACTAAAATACCCTGAAGTATAGACAGTGGATTAACACAATGTAATATGAAAACACTAAAAACATGCAATACAAACATCCATCCATCCATCCTTCCATTCGCTTCCGCTTATCCTTTTCAGGGTCGCGGGGGGCGCTGGAGCCTATCCCAGCTGTCATAGGGCGAGAGGCGGGGTACACCCTGGACTGTGTACCCCTCAGACTGCCGAGCTGCTGATGTTTGGCATGAAAAATTTTATCACACCGGAGATGTTTTTTTCCCTAACTTTTGTCAGCCTTTTTTCCCCCCAACTAACACTATAATCCCAAATCACAGTAACAAGAAAAGTCATTATAAGTCAAAATCTAGTGGCTCACAATTTAATGGATAAAATGCATATTTACCAGCTTTTAAGATGCTCTCCTCTGTGGTCCATGATGTTCTGAATCTTGGTATTAGTATTGCAGCTGCAATCAGCTCAAGGTCTTTCATCATTTCTCCAAAACGTTTCTGGATTCCATCCCGCAGCGCATCAACAAGAGGTCTACACATTTTGCAAGATGACTCCAGCTTCCTCAGCTTCTCCAGCAACTGGTAAAGTGTTGGCAGCAAGAAGCCCATGTGCACAGATGATTCCCCTTGGAGGATATTAAGGGCCATGGCAACAGGCTTCATCACAGCAGTGTACTCAACCAAAAATCCCATTTCAGCAGATTGAACCTAAAAAAAAGTGTAAAAACAGAAATAGGTCATAGCCATTTCTACAGCAATGTAATAACTGTGAATTGTCTTCAAAATTTGCAAATGATTGCAAAATGAGACAGTAAAACTATAAGTAATTGATAATATTTACATTTTTCAGTGTCAGTCAAAGTCACTTAAAAAAAAGGGGTGGATTCACACATTAGTCACAATTTATTATTTAAAAACAAGTTCCATCAACTTACATCTTTATCTTTAATGCCGTGCAAACATTGCAGATTGCTTTCTCTCCTTGCTCTTTATGAATGCGCACAAGTCTTTCCACAGCAAGGAACAGGGAGCTCCAACGAGTTTGATTGGGTCGAAGAAACTGCAACTTGCACTCACGTTCCACTCTTTCATAAGCAATGATTGACCTGCTGGTTTTATTCCACAGAGCATGACATTTTGCAAAAGCAGACCGAGACAGTCTCTTGTATGTATCATTGGTAGCTTCTGCAGCAGTGGCATCAACTGTTGATATAAGATTGAGTAGATGACATGCACACTTTTGGTGCCTTGGAAGCTGGTACTCCAGACCTGTGTTGTCATCCAAAACGGCAAACACATCTTGATACTCCACCTCTAACTCACTGTCTTCTGCATCATCAAGGATAGACCCACTATCCTCCTGCCAATTGGTTGTTCCTTCCTCTTTGTCCTCACCATATAATCGAAAGGCCTTCAAGAAGTTTGAACCACTGTCTGTTGTCGTCCGGGTCACCTTTTCTCTGATGTGATACTCTGAATGGATTTCCTCTAATGCAGCAGCAAGAACATCAAATGTGTGTGAACCTTTAAGAGGTCTACAAGCCAGTGCAGCAGAATGCCTTTCTAAAGAGATATCATCTATCCAGTGACAAGTCACTCCTAAGTAGCTATGCTGTCTGGCAAACCAGCAGTCTGTTGTGGTAGCAACATAGTTTATGCAGTGCTCAGTTTTTTGATGATTATGCTTTTCATGTTCTTCACAGCGTCTTGTATTTTTGAGCATGTTTTCCTTGTCATTACTGTACACTGAGGTTGCAAGGTTTCCATCATAGTCTTGAAGGATGATGTCTCAACTATAGAAAATGGTTGGTTGGCCTCACATACAAACGTAAGCAGAAGCTTGTCAAATGTTGCTTGTGTTATTCGCCTAGAGCCAGTGAAAGAGTCTGTAAGTTTTGCGTTCTTCATAGGTAGCTCGGTAGAAGAGGATGACTTTCGTTTTCTGTGGCTGTCCATTAATTCTGTATACATCCTCATTTTGTTGGAGTGAACCCCTCTGTTTGCAGAAAAAAATAGAGCATGAAATGACATGTGACTAAGCAGTGTCTATACAGTTCTTAGAAAAAAAGAGGAAAAAAAAGATGATCCCGTATTTTTAACCCTCCTGTCATGTTCAACCCCCCACCCATTGACTGAACGACCAAATGAAAGGCCCCCTGAACGACCCACTGGACGACCAAATGAAAGGCCCTCTGAACGACCCATTGACGCACCCACACAACTGAATTTGGTGGTGAAAACTGTTTGTTATGGTAATTTAAGAGCTGTTAAAACAGACCAGTCAATTTTGACTGGGAACACTAAAGTAAGGGGTGGGGGATGAACGCGACCGGAGGGATAAGTGGGCCGTTCAGTGAGTGGATACCAACTCATTTCCTATGGCAGTCACTTTTGTCCAGAAACACCACAGGTGTAACAATGTTGATTAAAACACTCAAAATTCAATGAACAAGGTGATCATTACTTTTATATGTTCAAGTGCATAGTGTGGAGGATATCATTAGGCAATCAGGTGTAAAACACAATATTTATCAGTGCTTTAAGTTGTGAATTGGATAGATTTGACCGGAAGACTACAGGAAGGAAAGAGAAACAAAGTCGTGCATGGGTTTCCACTTAAAAAAAAAATTCCAGATAAAGTTCAAAACAAGAACGTATGAAAGGCTTAGCAGTGCTAGTCAATAGATTCTCCTTCAAAAAAACAACAAAAAACCCTTTAGCTTTTCTTCTTTATAAACTTCTACACCTTATAACTGTACTTCTCTGAAGCAAGAGTCAGGACAAAAAGTCACTTGTGGAGAAAAGAAAAATATTAAAACGGCTTAATTACTAATGTAGTTTCTAGGAGAAAGGGAGTGATTCTGGATATGTGCATATATTTTTTTTAAATCATCTCATTTCTAATATGGGCAAAGCCTAAGACTGTGATTCTATAACCCACGGGTGTCAAGCTCCAGTCCTCGAGGGCCAGTGTCCTGAAACTATTTAACTTGTCCTCACCGCCACATGCCGAATTATTGCTTGTTAGGACATTAGCAAGACTCTAAAGTACTTGACTGCATGCTGAAGTGGCAAAATCCAGCCATTTAATTCATGTGTGTTGGATTATGGACACATCAAAAAGTTGCAGTACACCGACTCTCAAGGAATCAAGCTTGACACAGCGGCTGTAAGACTGACATCCACTTAACCACAGCTAAAAAAGAAATTTAGAGCAAACTTACCGCAAAATGTTTCCTCAGGTTTGAGTTGAGTTGAGTTAGATGTTGAGCAAACCGACGCTGAAACGTCGGTTTGCTTTGGCTCACACAGAAGACATCGCATTATATAGCTGTCCTTTTGTACTCCTTTAAAGCGAAACATGCTTTGCATATGCGGCCAAGGGTGTTTGTCCTGTTCAGTGTTAGCGGAGACGGTTGCTTCTGCCATTTTTTTTTATGTGTTTCTTCTATCCATCTTTGTAAGTTTGAAAGGCTTGGGCTACTTGGCCTGCCATTTTATATCTGGTCATGTGACCGCATGGCTATGTCTGATTGGTGAAAGAGTTACCAGTAGCTCCAGTGGCGGCATGATCCATAATTTATATTAGTAGTATTATCCAATGTATGAAATTAATTATTAAAAAATAGTAACGAGTCAAATTTTGCAAATGTAGCGGAGTAAAAGTACCGTTTCTTCTTCACAAATGTACTCAAGTAAAAGTAAAAAGTATCGTGCAAAAAAGGTACTTTAAAAGTACATTTTTTTCCAAAACTTACTCAAGTAAATGTAACGGAGTAAATGTAGCTCGTTACTACCCACCTCTGCCAGTTCCACTCCACTGAAGCTGCAGCATTTTTACAAACCACTTCTGGTTCATCTGTTTCATTCAACGATCCGCTTTCGCCCTCCTCATTCTCCGTCGCCGCCGGCAAGCTTTTTCCGCCATGTGCGTATGAAAACAAAGGCACCGCGCATGCGTGTTTTACCCAAATTCTATCGCGATATTTCATTTTCTTATCGTTGCCCAACATTATACCGGTATTACCGTGAACGGTATGATATGGCCCAGCCCTAATGGGCAGCACATTGAACACATTTTATAAGTGGTCAGAAACTTGTAAATAATTTATGAAAGAATAAAGTTACATTGAAACCAAGCACACCATTGTTTTTCTTGTGACATTACCAATAAGTTTAATGTGTCACATGGCCCTCTTCCTATTTAAAAAACAAAAGTTGTATCCAAGATGGCCGACTTCTAAATGGCCACCATGGTCACCACCCATCTTGAGGAGTCTGCCCCCTCACATATACTAATGTGCCACAAACAGGACTTTAATATCACCAACCATTCCCATGTTATTACGGTGTATCCATATAAATGGCCCACCCTGTAGAAAAGCGCTGTATAAGAATCAGTCCATTTACCTTCCCATCCTGATTCCCAAATCCTTTTTTAAATCTCTCGCTTCCTTAATAACCTCATTTATTTGAAATGGTAAACATCAATTTTGAGAAGAGCTCTTCTTCAAAGACTTAAGCTGGATCTCCAATCCACAAATATCAGGTGTATGTTGTAATGGAGACACTACTACCTTGAACCGTCATTGCCATTTAGTCTCATTCAAACAGGAAGATTTATTTACCTGCGACTTCAGGCTCATCACTTCCTCTTTCTTTGTCTTTACCTAGTAATAATAATAGTAATAGTAATAATATCCATCATACTCTTAAAATTTGGTCTCAGGTTAGGAAGAGCCTTGGTCTGCGGGCTTTCTCACTTCTGGCACTCTAAGGGTCTCAAATCTTTTGTGCACTTATATGTAGATGGACAATTTGCAAGTTTTTCTCAACTATCTACCAAATTTGGCATTGCTACTGCTCAGTCATTATGTGCAGACTATGACAGTATAATTGTTCATTCTGCTGACTCATGACTGTGCAGCAATGCACAGTTCGAATCACATGATCAAGTCTGACGACTGTGGTGGGTCTCACCAGCAAGAGCGATGAATACAGAGAGGTGAACTGATGGAGGACCACGGACTGTTGTAGATTCAACAATTTGTCTCTGAACGTGGACAAAACAAAAGAGATGACTGTCGACTTCAGGAGAGCACAGAGAGATCACTGTCTACTTAACATCGATGGACGCTCTGTGGAGGTCGTCAAGAGCACCAAATCCCTTGGTGTCCACCTGGTGGAGAACCTCTCCTGGTCCCTCAACCCCAGCTCCATAACTAAGAAGGCCCAGAGGTGTCATTACTTCCGGCGGAAGCTGAGAAAAGCCCATCTCCCAACACCCATTCTCATCACCTTCTACAGAGACACTGAGCAGCTGCATCACTGTCTGGTATGGTAACGGCACCGTATCAGATCGCAATACCCTACAATGGATGGTGAGAACAGCTGAGTAAATCATTGGAGCCTCTCTTCCCTCCATCACAGACATCTGCAAAGCCACCAGCATTATGGAGGACCAAACACACCCCTCACACACACTCTTCACCCTGCTGCCTTCTGGAAAGAGGTACCGGAGCATTCAGGCCCTCACTGCTAGACTGCAAAACAGTTTCATCCCCCGAGCCGTCAGACTCCTGAACACTCAGTGACTGACACACACACACACCCTCATACACATCGCTGCCTCAAGCACTTATCTGCACAGTCTCTCTCTCTCTCTCTCTCACACACACACCTTCAAACATCAAGTTACTTTTTGCACAATGTTCAGTCTTTTCGCACAACCCACTGTCATTGTTGCACTTTTCTTTTGCACTGTTGTGTCTGTATTGTTCTGTTCTGTCAGGTGTTGCACTATAATATGTTATATGTAGGGAGGAAACCATAACATGAAAATAATGTGAAAATTCTGAAGTACTCTGTTTTGTACATTGCACTAAAACTTTGTAAAGTTAAAAGTAAAAAGACTTTTGAAAGAATTTTCTCAGGTTATGTGAAGATACTTCAGAGAAAGTACTCTAAAGGTTATACACACCTAACCTCTAGAGACCTTTCTCAGAAGGTTAGTGTTGGCTGGAAAAATGTGATGGGACACTGGGATTTAACCCCTAATGACACACCAAAATGAAAACCACCGCTTGACAGTATCCTTCTCACAAATCCAAGATCCCTCACCAACAAGGTGGATAAACTAAGGCTGTAAATATCAACAAACAAGATGAGCTGGGACAACTGCATTCTGCTGTTAATGGAGACACTGCGATTAGCTTAACAGGCTACACAACAGTTCAACATGATAGGAGTAAGGCATCTAGTAGGAGCAAAGGAGGTGGAATATGCATGTATATATAAACAGATGATGCACCAGTGTAATTGTGATAAGTAGGCACTGCTCAGATGATTTGAGTGTGTTTATCAAATATAGACCCATAAATCTGCCACAGGAGTTTACTGTCATACTTCCTACTGCTGTAAATATACCACCAGATGCCAGTCCTAGTGCAGCCATTGGCCATCTTTATAACACCATCACCAAACAACAGAGTACATATCCTGAAGCTGTTCTCATCATATCTGGCACAAAACCAAGACAGCCTGCAGAATGCTCCTCATGGATGATAGCTCAGCTTTCAATACCATCCTCCCTCACAGACTTCATGAAGTTTGTGATTGACACCACAGTGTCAATCACCACAGACTCATGTTTGGCCGGGGTGAATCACCTTATAGGGATGAGGTGGAGCAGTTGTCTATTTGACATCTTCAAGACTAAGGAGTTAGTATAGATTTCAGGAAGAATGGGACAACCATACAGCCACTTTTCATCAGCAGGTAACTTGTGAGGATTCCTCCAGTGGTGACTCTTCAATAGAGGGCACCACTTGTGAAAATCTTTTGCGCAATTGATTGAACAATTTAGTGCTATCGAGACATTGTCACAGCACAGGCACTCTTGTCTTGAAGAATAGTCTTCTAGTACTACTGTAATACTTTAAAAACACATATCTACACTGTAGATACCACACAAATATTTGTGTAATCACAGTCCCCTTAGACTTGTATACCTGCAGTTTTTTTAATTGCAAAACTTTAAGAAATATGAGTGTTTGTGTTGATTTTAGATTAGCATTCATTTTTTAAAATCTGCACGTTTTACAGGCACCCGCCTTCCTGACTGATCTGATTACATTACAAAGGTGATAAAGGCACAGCCGTGTCCGTAACGTAATAAGATTTACCCTGGTGCTGCTACTGGCCTTCTACTGCTACTACATTGAAAGCATACTCACTTTTTGTATGTGTGTGGTACAGCAGTTGCACTACAGCACAGAAAAGAAGGCACTTCAAAAAGGTTACCAGAACCTCTCAGTGTCTGACAAGGCAAAAACCATCATCAAGGACCCAACTCATCCAGGCTACTCCATCGGAGCTCTTGCCCTCTGGCAGGAGCAAAACAGGAGGCAGGGACTAACAACTTTCTCCTCTAGGGCAGTAATGGCACTAAGTGCTCAATCGAACTATAACGTTGCTGCTCTGAGACTAGCTTTAGGCAAATATGCAATAGCTGTGTAATTGCTCTGTTATTTTGATGGAAGGAGTTATTATTGCAGGAGACTCAATATGATCCAATTCCATTGTTGTGCAAACAACAACAAAGATTCAGTGGTTGTGTATCCAATGCTTTGCTCTTGGTGATGTAAGGCTTGGGTGCAGCTGCCATTTCATGAAGCTCCCCATGCACGGTTCTTGATCCATCTGAAGGCCAAATTAAGTTTGGAGATCTGCAGCTATTGATTCTACAGAAAGTTGGTGACCTCTGCACACAGATGCCTAAGCTTCCACTGACTCTGCCACAAAGTGGTAGGCCACACAAAAACAGCAGAGTTCCTGTTGTTCTCAATGGCTTCCACTTTGTTACAATGCAACCAGCGGTTAACTCCAGAATAATTAGTAACAAAGAAATATCACACCTAATTGTGGCACCAGAGGTGTCCTATCACGGTACCATGGTGGAATCAACTGTACTTGTGGTAGCAACCCATTCTTTGACAAATGTTTGTAGCAGCCCGCATGCTTGACTTTATACGCCCGAGTTCAATGATTTGGATTGGTGAGTGAATATTTTTGACAATATAGTGCGAGCACGATTGACATACAAGTCCACAAATAGTCGATGGAAATGGCAAGTGTTGCTGTTCATTCCCTTGAGGTAAAGGACTGCCTTGCCTTTTCAGTTATTTCTGTCCACAGGGCAGGTTATTGCTAGTACATTCATTTAATAGTTGAACGACTCATTTTTTGGGTTGGCTCACTTCTTTTAAACACCATGAGCTAATGAAATAAAGCTGCCATAGACAAGTAAAATAATCACCTTTTATTTTACTATGTGATTGAGGACGTAAAATTCTGAGATTATGCATTTTATTTGAATTTTACTCATTTAGTAACTATTTACTCAACTTTCCAGGTTGGCATAATTTTATCTGATAGGGTCACTCACATTTGGTAGTCAGACTTTAAGGACTGAGATGGATGAAATGTAATGACACTGTTGTATAACAAACTCCTTTTGAATCACTGATGCAACTAGCTACAGTGGTTCAAATCACGATAGAGCTGACTGTGCTTAAAGTTCAAGAAAACTTGCATTAAATCTTAAAATTTGATACATTTAAGGGTTGCTGAGGGAATCTTACCATGAGGGGTTTATAATTAAGAAGTTGATCGTACAAAGTTGGTTCCAACTTAAACCATGTGCCTTCTTTCATACCATAATGAAGAGATGTTAAGGGAAAGGCACTGGAAATTGGCAGATGTAAACCAGAACCTCCACTCAGTAAGGTCAGAGGATGTGACATGATTTGACAACTGTTTAAGCATTCATGTCATTTTCAATCTAGCGTTGCTCTAATGGGCTGCATCATGGCTGTATGGACTCCTGTTAAGTCAGTGATTTCCATTTTTATTTTGTATGTTGTTTCATTTTAAAACATGACCTTTTCTTCCCTATATGGTCATAATGTGTCAAGAGCCTAATAAAGTGGTATGAAATTAAACACTTTGACCCATGTACTGCAGACAGCTCTTTGAAAGTTGTGTGCTGCTGATGAAAGACATGAAATGCAAACAAATCCTGCATGACAGAGCATCATTCATCCTATAAAGAGCTGACACTCTTAGCAATATTAGATTAAACCCATTTATTTTTGAAGGACTGTCCCTCCCCCACCAAATGAAGCCTTATATCAAAAACAAATAACTGTAGGAACATAAAAATGTTAGACTTCAGGCTCAACCTCAGTTGTAAATATTTTCTTTTAATATTTTCTGTTGATTGGAATGGCCTGGGAGCTTGTTCAGAGTTCTGGTTCTGAGAAAGCCCTCTTCCCTTTGGAAGGAAGGTAGTGACAAAGCAAGGAAGTGGAGAACAAGGGGTTGAAGTGAAGGAGGTATTGGGTGCATTTCCAGGTTTACATGGCAAACAGAATTAGGAATGCCACCATCAGACAGAAGAGGCCCATAGCCTCAGATAGAGCAAAGCCTAGGATGGCGTAGGAGAAGAGCTGCTGCTTCAGGGAAGGGTTCCTGTGAAGGAGAGCAGACAGGTACAAGGATACATTCAGATTCTGTTCCATTACAACTAAATACATGTAGGTCATCTTGCAGGGTCACTTTTACACCCCCTCGAACAACAGACCTGTAGTACCAATTTTAGCACAAAGTCTCACCATCTACAACAAGAAATGTACTAGCTACACTCTTTGCAACATTTCTGACAGATTTTGGTCTAAGAGCTTATAGTTATTTATGGAATTTTCAGGGGTTTTACTGTTAGTAATAAAATGGACCATTAATTTCACATTGGCACATCTCAAAGTCTAGTTGGGGATTGTGTTGGTATGCCACTTTTAGCTTTTCTTCCTGCATTTAATGTTAACGACTGCAGTAATGTAGTTAATCCTGGTGGAAATGTATACACAGCCTTACCTACAAGACAAAAACTCCCTGATTCTGTCACCAGCAGAGTGATAATGTACCAACTAACATTTTAGTACAAAGTGCTTCAAGAACCCACTTTCCACATAAGCCCACAGGTTTATGTTTTTTTTTTTTTTTTTTTTTTTTTTTTTTTGTTTCCCCCCCCCATCATGCAACTATTTATACTACAACCTGATTTTCAGTTTGTTCTGAGATCAAGAAGCAGCTCTCAGGCACATTTTCTTGGATGGGATTTCAAAAGTTCAATTTCCAGACTGATTTAACCCTCATAATGTCCTCCTGATTTCCATACACCTGTGGTCCTCAGGGGTCAAAAATGTCCCCACTTCATTTGAGTGTTTTTTAAAGTATAAATTGTCAATCAATTCAGTGTTACACCATAGTTTTACGTAAGACCAACACATTAACACAAAATTTACCCTACATTATACATTTTAGGTCCACCAGACCTTGTTTACATAAAGGTCTGGTGACCACCAGAAAACACACTGTGTTTTCAAGTGGAAATAAAACAAAACAAAATATTTAATTGTTTAGATAATTTTGACTAACTACAGAATGCTGTATGTTGAACTTTAGTGAGAAAGTTTTTTTGAACCATTTAAAAATCTTTTAAATGGCAGCACATAATCACACCTGTGGTCCTCAGGGGTCAAAAATGTCCCCATCTGGTTTGATTGATACTTAATATGAAGTGGATTTTTCCCTCACTTAATTAAAACTTAATTCAAACATTTTGATACAATTTCTTTTATTCCATTTCAAATTTAAGTCTGATAAAACCTCATAAAAATGAATTTCTTTGTTTTCGGGTAAAAAATAAATTAAATCAGTTATTGTGATTATTGTTTCACAACCAGAGTCTGTTGCTTTAACAGATTATCACAGTCAGGTTTATGTCAAAGTTAATTTAGAAAGCTGTTTTTAAACTACTTCAAATTTTTATTTTTTTTTTATTTTATTTTTTTTTTTTTACTGGCAGCAAATAATCACATCTGTCATCCTCTGGGCTCAAAAATGACCCTGTTTGCTTTGACTGTTTATAAAGCAACAAGTATAAAATATAACCCATCTCTGTGTTTCAAGGTTTTATTCAACTTTATTCCAACTCATTACCTGACAGTTTTCTATATTTTGGCATGGTAGGAACACCACGGCATGGGTCTGAGTGAAGGCAAACTTTCATGAGAACAAAAGCGTGTCCATATTTGACACAAGTGCAGGAGGAAGCTCATGTTTATTCCTCTGCACTGGTCCCATCATGGACAGCATTCTTTTCTGCAGTTGCAGGCCTGCAATGTTAGGGACAACTCATGTGTCCTGACTACAGGACAGACTGTTTGCCATTGTACACTAGCATGTTCCATGTACAGCTGGACCTGGCATCATATACTGCCCATGGTTTTATCTCATAGTTCCCTGGTTTACTTGGGATGTTCTGTTGGAATGGACAGAGTCCTCTGAAGGGGACTTTGTGCTCATACAGTCACATCAGTACCAGGATCTCACATCACAGCAGGAGAAACACCCACTTGTTGCATACACCTCAAATGGGAGCACGTTTGTGTCATGAACGATCATCATCTATTGTGTCTTTATCAAGAAATATAACCTTTGTGCTTCTATGATTAATATTGTGTTAGTATGAAAACTTCTCTACCAGACTCAGGATGTCATAAACTGGCCGTAGCGACTCTACTGGATGCACGGCCGTAAGAATAAACATACCCACATATGCCTACAGCTGCATTCGATCCATTTTTCCTTCCTCTCTCATTGTCCCTCCTTTTTTGTCATTGAGTTGGCTATAGAGCAGGTCATCTGCTAATTCTGCTAAGCCCAGTCACTTTCTTTCCA
Organism: Simochromis diagramma; assembly: GCF_900408965.1. NCBI lineage: Eukaryota > Metazoa > Chordata > Actinopteri > Cichliformes > Cichlidae > Simochromis > Simochromis diagramma. The sequence continues at coordinate 2,833,115 of NW_024387083.1, read as the reverse complement.
AGCTCCTCAGACTACAATGTCTTGGATGCCTGAGAACCTACTTGAACATAGTTCAGATTCTTCATCACTTCATAGCCTTCTTCCACTTCTGCAGGTGGGTGATGTGCTTTTTCAGAGAAAGGGTAGCATGTGCTCTAAAAATGGATAATATTTTCTTTATCTTCTAACCCTGGATCTTCCTGAACAGTGATTCTCCCTCATTATACTAGAGGACAATATATGCTTTTGTCTTACTGGTCATTGCTTTGCACAACATGGTAAAACAAAAGTATGCTTATCAAAGTATGCAAATCTCTAGTGCAATGGAGGCTTGTGAGCATACTTTCTGTGTATGTATTATTGTAGGGTCTACCTTACAATACGAAACACCTTGATGTGACTGTTGTGATTTGGCGCAGTATAAATAAAATTTCATTGAATATAGAGCACCTGCCTCCTCATTGTGCTGCCTGTTGTTGTTATGGTTGTTATGACCAGTGCTTGACCCCACACATCAGTGATCCAAGATCAAAGATGTTTGAAAGCAGTATGGTGTGAAAATACGGCTCTTTGCAACACTTTGTACTTTGTGGTCCTCGTGGACAAAATGACCCCAAAGGTTATAAAATCCAATAAAAACCCCATAAATAAATCAAACTACTTAAAATTTATTCCAATCATGCATAGCATAGTAATGAATAACTTCTATTTTCAGACCATTTGATTAATAAAAACACATTTTTGATAGCAAAAGATTTCTTTAGAGGACAAAAATGACCCAAGGACAACACAAGGGTTAAAGAGAATTTAGCAAGCCACCATTTTCTGTCCATTATTAGTTTTATTCAATGGCTTGAAGAAATCAGCCATTAATAGTATGTGTTGCTGCTCATTTTAGTGAGAGAAATGAAGTATTCATATGTTGCTATAGATGTATAGAAGACAGAGCATTAGTCAGATGCTTAAAATGACTCTTCCAATGTCTGTCGATGCAAATAAGGAACTGATGACAGCTTGACCAGCTTTCAAGTCTTCAAATTAGTGAAGTTTTAAAACAGACACTACTGGTAGTCTCCCCTCCCCCCCAAAACAACTATGCAACCCTTCAAGCTGATTCATAAAAACATTACCTGGCATAGCCAATGATAAGGCTGCCAAACACTGTTCCGATTCCAGCTCCAGAACCAGCCACACCAACTGTGGCAGCACCAGCACCAATGAACTTGGCAGCAGTGTCAATATCACAGGAAATGGTGCTGGTCTGGAAGGAGCGGGTCAGGACTGCAGATTGGCTGACTGGCAACAGGGCCTGGGTGAAGACAAAAGAAAATGCATGTTTATGAGTATTACATTAACAATTTGAAACATTTGCAGCCTTTAACTAACAAACTGATTGCATCTAAACAAGATCCTTGAAATTACTTTTGGAAACCACCACTCAGTGTAAAACTTAAATCAGTTTTGAGTCATGTCACTCATCCCATAAGCACATCACAGTACTGATTTTACATGTTGCAAGTGAACAGTGCAGTGATTCAGTGAAAGTATTGACCTGTTGCTCCACTGTGCCTTCAGGTCTGTTGAAGAGAGAAACTGTGACTGGCCGTGTCAGGACTCTGGAACCCCCACGCAGCTGTAAGCAGACCAAAACATTACAAGTAAACAATCTGAGCAACCAAGAGAAGAACCAAGCACCGGGTTAAGTGATAATAAATATATTTGTGTTTAATTTAAAGCTCTTCACAGCATTTTCAAAACAGCACAAGTGTTATATTTTGGCGTGAACATCAACACGCAGCAGCATGACTGGACTATGAAGCAAATCGCCCAACCCAGTTGGCACTGTGAGTTTTGCACTGTACATCAAGATGCCGTTAAAGGTTTCTAGCTGGCAATGCCACTGTTCAAGCTGCATGATTTGATCATATTATGTTAACACTGCTTTCACATCCCTGTGGTAAAATATTCCAAGTAACTGATAAGTCTTTGCATGAAAATAAAACCAATTGAAACTTGAACGGTTTATGTTTCACCCCAAAATCTGCAAACAATTAAAACATGAATTAATGAAGAACATGATGATTTAACTATCACATTATCAGGTAACATACCACAGCAGGAGAAGTGACAAACTTGGTGCAGAGATACATGGCTGGAATCTGGAGAGAAATTTTAAAGTTAGTGTTCCGACACATTCATTTATAGATAGTGAGAAGGATTCAGTCCAAGGTGACACAGTAGCTTCAGTTAGAGAAGGCAGAAGTGACGTTCAAAAACTTGGCAGGTATGCATTTAGGCAATCCACAATTTGGATATACAACAGTCATGGTGATGTGGGAAAGTGGATAAACATTTTTTGGGGAAAGATGGGATTTAACAATGTTCATATTTGTTTCAAAGAATAAAAACCCCAAGAACTGACAAGGTAGAGATCCCAGTTCTGCACCCTTTATCCACAGTATGTCTTTCAAGATGTGCAAGTAAGTTTCCATGTGCAAAATTGATCTTGTAAGTTTTTTATTTTTTATTTAATAAAGGAAGAGCCATTTCAAATACAGGACGGGTATGATAGCAAAAACTGTGATGGGCTTGCTGTTGCCTGATGCACCTCATCTAATCCAATTTGAATGCTTACTATCAGGATCAACTCTAAACAAACTGATAGATGTCCACTTACATTGCACAATGAATGGCTTTGATACAATTCAGGACATTTCTACTTACTGTGAACAGAGTCGTAATTTTATTTTTAAAGGCCAGTTTACTGAGGAAAAAAAACCAACAACTTAGTTTCAATCCTTTAAGTCCCCTGCTTAGACAGGGGTCTCAGGGGGGTTGAATTATTGTCCTAGAGCAGCACCGGAGCTAAGCTACTTAGCACACAGCCCTGAAGGTCAAAAGTGGACAGCAAGCAGGCACATAAGGCCAAGACGACAAGCACGGCGCACGACACTAAACCATTTCAAGCCAGGTTAAGATGCAGTGACAAAAGGTTATGTGACACCACTCGTGTCCACAGCGGCGTCCTTGCATGCGCGTACTGATTCAAAGCTCGGCAGGCCCAGACTGTCAGACACTTTACGTTTAGCTTCCTGTCATGGTAGCTTGTCCGCCGTAAATCCGGCATAGGACCCGTTGCTTGAGTGGTGAAGCAACAACCACAGCAAAATTGACTCTTCATCTTAATACTAGCTTAAGTTCACGTATATGAATGCAGCTAAAGATACAATTCTGTCATTCATCAGAACCACATCATTCAATAAACGTCCTAGCATGTTAGCAATCCAATGCTACCACTAACAATTAGACATACGAACATCAGATATACTACGCCATTTAAATGCCAGAAAAAAAATAATAAAACGCCTTAACTGAGTAGAGACGAAGTGTATGAAGTAATACAGGCAAATATTACCGGTTAGATACGGATTTCAGGGAGTCCTGAATTAGTTGGTCTTGTGCACAGCTGCAGTCAAAAAAGGCAGGACGCGATAAACCGTCACCTTGTCATTTATAAGCTTAGTGTCTACGTCCTAAACGCTCATTGGTCAGAAACAGCCACTCGTCATTCATAACTGACCCAGCTTGTCAGGCTAGCTAGCCTATCAGATAGAGCTTTGTTGAACCACTAATGCTGTGACTGGCCGTTACTTTTAAGAAGGTGGGACCAAAGGAAACTTTATTATTTTACTGGACAATATTGCCGGGAATGTCGAATCTACGTGGAGCGATGTTTTAAAGCACATTCAGTCCTATAAATATATATTATTTTTTGGAAAGTCCAGATCGCTTGCGTAAGTCAGGGTGCGTTCTATTCGTCCATTTTGCTTAGGAAACTTCTTTGACACGTGACCCGGAAGTATCTCTGTAGAGGCCATGATGCGTTCCGGATGAAGTCGGAATTCGTAATTTCCGAGTTCCCAGTCGGAAATGTGAGATGTTTCAATTCTCAAAAGCTAAGGAAATTAGGTTCACTGTTCCTTTATTACCTCACTGATTAAAGGATAGAAATAATAATCATTCACAATTCATCATAATTCATTTCGACCATTCATGAAAACATTTGCCCTAATAAACAGTTTATAACAATGACATAATTTAAGCATTAGTAAGTAAAGTTTATGCATTGCTCCTCCTTAGTATGTAATATATATACAGGGCCTCAGGGAGGGGGTAAGGCAAGTACTACTTGTTCGATGGGTATTTTGTGTGACAACATCTATGCTGAGGGTTATTTTACCTTGTAAAACATTTATAAAATTATGACATGAAATAAAATGAAATACTCAAGACTTCAACAAGTCTCAGCTATCTTTAAAACAGCAAAATTACATAGACAAAGATCAAAGAGCAACAGAACATACCAATATTTTCTGCCAGATGCAACTATTACACCATCTGAGGTTTGCAGAATACTGAAATGTATGTAAGATCAGATCTGAACCAGACTTTGTAAGAGGGCTTTAGGAGAGAAAGATACACTGAGCAGTTAGAGCCACAAGGTCGCTTAACTTAAATATACAAAAGCTTCTTTATTTAAAATAAAATATGAATAATTTTAACAAAAATCAATAGTGAATATTTCACAGAGCTTCACAAACAAGTGTAAACAGCACAAAGTGCCCATCATATTCAATTCAATTCAATTTTATTTATATAGCGCCAAATCACAACAACAGTCACCTCAAGGCGCTTTATATTGTGCAGTAGATTGTACAATAATAGATTCAGAGAAAACCCAACAATCATATGACACCCCTATGAGCAAGCACTTTGGCGACAGTGGGAAGGAAAAACTCCCTTTTAACAAGAAGAAACCTCCGGCAGAACCAGGCTCAGGGAGGGAGTTTTCTTCACTCCATACAGGTTGCATAGCTCAGCAATCACTGCGCTTTCAAAATTCCTGCCTTGGTCTGAGTGCAGGCGTTCTGGTACCCTATATTTCATGAACCACTCTTTCAGGATAATCTTAGCTGTGGTATCTGCTTTTTGATCTTGTGTGGCAAATGCCTGACTGAACTTGGTGAACACGTCAGTTATTACAAGAACGTTTTCACGACCATCCGTACCCGACCATCCCTCAAATATGAAAATAGATCACTCGGTTGCTTCACCTGGTCTGCCATACGTAACTTAACTTCCTCTAGGGCAGACCCTTTCATTCATCAACAGTGTAAGAATCTTTTGTTGGGAGGACTTCCGGTTGAGCTTTGATGGAGTAGGACGCGAGTCTGGGAGCTCCCGCCGATTTCGATTAAATTGTTATTTATTTATTCGCGCGTTTTGGCCATATTTCCAGTCCTGTTTTGGTTTGTGGATTGTCTTGTTGAGAAGTTTTACTCGGGCCGGCGTAAAATGGCAGCAAAAAATGTTAAAACCCGCAGTACTATTCAAACACAACTGAGGCCTAGTTTGCAAACCGCGACCACACCCTCGAGTGAGCCGTCGTCTCCTGCAAAGCCCCCCATATGTCAAGCTAATCCTGATATGGAGGCTCTCAAGGTCGAGTTGCTGGCTTCGCTGAGGAAAGATATCGCCGACATCTTTAAAAAAGAACTTCAGGACACTCTGGGTGATGCTTTGTCTACCATTAAGTTCGACCTGCAGGCGGTGAAGACGCAGCTGGCGATCGATAAAGCTGCCAATGACGCTACCATGTCTGAGCTAAAAGGTACGGTGAAGGAGATGGAGCACGCACTTACTGTCTGCTCTGATGATATAGCTGAGATGAAAAACACTATCAAGGGCCTCACAGCTCATGTAGCCAAGCTGGAAAGTAAGTGTGAAGATTTGGAGTCCAGGTCGCGGCGCAACAATGTTAGGATAGTGGGAGTACTGGAGGGCCCTGACACGTGCACCACTGCTGCCGTAGCTTCCTTGCTGAAAGAAGCATTTGATCTGGGGAAGGAGCCGCTTTTGGATCGTTCGCACAGGACCCTCCAACCGGCACCTAAGCCCGGCGACCGTCCACGAGCCATTGTATGCAGGTTTCATTACCACACTGACTGTGTTGACATTTTACGACGAGCTAGAGAACGCCGACAGATTAAAGTTGGAGATCGGACCATCTCAGTCTTCCCCGACTACACCGCCAGGGTGGCACGGGCTCGTGCTGCATTCAACACGGTCAGGCAGCAACTCCGTGGCATTGAAGGTGTTCGGTATGGCCTGCTTCATCCAGCGCGACTCCGCATCACATATAAGGGTGTCAAGAAGGACTTTGTTTCAGCAGAGGAGGCCAGTGATTATGTCAAAACTTTGATCTCTGGGTGAGCCTCGATAGCCCCTCAGTTTGATGCTGTAATGCTGCTAAGGGTTCACGCTCTCCTTAGGTTTAACGCCACCTGTGCATTGTTTTCTTAGGCTATTGTGCTAGTTATTGTACTGTTGGTGTGCTGGTTCCTTTTATTTTCATTGTTATTTATTGAAACTGAATCATATAATATACTCTTGAACTTCGGACCAGTCCGGCACAATCTTCTCCAAGCTTGCTGCATTGATTTGCACAGGACTGGGTTGTTTTTTGTTTCTGTTAAATTTTTATTTATTTATTTTTTTGTTTGGTTGTTTTTGTTTTAATTGTTTATCTATTTATGTATGTATTTATTTTATTTATTTATTTTTAATTTTATACACTTTCGGTGATTTGTTGGAAAGTTCTCCTTCTGAGGAAGTCATATTTTGTACTGTGAGATCTTTTTTGGTTGGTTGGTTTCCTTTTTATTTTTCCCTTTTTAAAAAAACATGTTTACTGTTACGCGCACACTGTTATACTGTAGAGAAGTTGGCGAGAGGTTATTTTTCCCTCTCTCGCTTTTATTTTTATTTAGACTCCAATTAGTCCAGTCACTTCGGTGAATCATTTTTGCTACTTTGGGGGTACACTGCTGTCTCCTTTGTTCTGTTCTGTGGAGACTTGGGGTGTATTTGTGTTCAGGGTTGGTTGGGGGGGGCTGTCCCATTTCGGCTCTTCATGGCCCCTGGCATTTTGGTTTGGTCTTTTTCCGCTTCCTTTTTATAAATGGTTAATGGCAATATAGACCCCAGCATTGCTGGGTCAGGTATGCCTCTTAGATTCATTAGTTGGAATATCAGAGGTATGGGTAACCCTGTTAAGAGATCTAAGGTTTTTACTCACTTGAAACGTCTAAATTCTGACATAGCATTTTTACAGGAGACTCATCTTCGCATTAAGGATCATTATAGGTTATATTGCCCTTGGGTAGGTCAGGTCTTTCACTCAAATTTTAATTCGCAAGCCAGAGGAGTGGCCATTCTCATTAATAAGAAAGTTCAATTCTCTTCGACCAATGTTATCGCTGATAGGAATGGTAGATACATCATTGTTGCTGGTACCCTAATGCAGAAAAAGGTTTTGTTGGTCAATGTATATGCCCCGAATTTTGATGATGCTGAATTCGCTAATAGATTGCTGAGTAGCATCCCCTTTCTGAATACACATTTGCTGATCATTGGTGGTGATCTGAAATGTGTTTTTGATCCAATTTTGGATCGATCTAGTCCTCGTAATTTGACTCCATCATCTATGTCTAAAACATTCTCAGATTTTATGAAACAGAATGAGCTTGTTGATCCATGGAGATTTCGCAACCCTTCAATCAAAAAATTTTCATTTTTCTCTTAGGTCCACCAGTCTTATTCCAGGATTGATTATTTTTTCATCAACAGAACTCTTAATTCATGTGTTAATTCTTCCGACTATTCTGGTATTGTAATATCTGATCATTCTCCTCTGCTATTGGATGTTCAGCTTTCTACCCATAAACGTAGTCCTCCACTTTGGAGATTTAACTCTCTCCTTCTGGCGGATAAAGAATTTTGTGAATTTATTTCAAGCTCTATTGAGGAGTTCTTGTCCTTCAATCAGGATGATTCTGTTTCATATTCTCTGCTATGGGAGACTCTTAAATGCTACCTGAGAGGTCAAATTATTTCTTACTCTGTCCGTGCTAATAAAAAGGTTAATGTCAGGCTTAAAGAACTTATAGCTGCAATTAGTAACCTTGATCAAAGTTATACACTGAACCCTTGTCCAGAATTACTGAAGCAGCGCCTTGATTTGCAAGCAGAATTTGATCTTATGTCAACCAAAGAGGCTGAGCACTTATTACTACGCAGTCGTGGCTCATATTACGAATATGGTGACAAGGCTAGTCGCTTGTTGGCACATCAGTTATGACGTCAGGCCTCCTCGTGTGTGATACCCAGTATTAAACACTCTTATGACAATATTACTACAGATCCCTTGGAAATTAATTCTACCTTTAAAACATTTTACTCTTTGTTGTACAGGTCCGAATTTCCCACGGATAATAATAATAATGGATAGATTGGATTTATATAGCGCTTTTCAAGGCACCCAAAGCACTTTACAATGCCACTATTCATTCACTCTCGCATTCACACACTGGTGGAGGCAGCTACAGTTGTAGCCACAGCTGCCCTGGGGCAGACTGACAGAAGTGAGGCTGCCATATCGCGCCATCGGCCCCTCTGGCCAACACCAGTAGGCAAGTAAGGTAAAGTGTCTTGCCCAAGGACACAACGACCAGGACAGAGAGCCCAGGGATCGAACCGGCGACCTTCCGGTTACAGATGCGATTTGTCTCCCTTACTCTTTGCCATTGCCATCGAGCCTCTGTCTATTACATTGAGATCTTCTTCTGTATTCAGGGGAATCATCCGTAATGGAATTACACATAAAGTATCATTGTATGCGGATGACTTGTTATTATATATGACTGACCCTGCATGCTCCATCCCTGCTGTTTTAAGTATTCTGGAGAACTTCAGTTCGTTTTCAGGTTATAAATTAAATTTGGGGAAAAGTGAGTGTTTTCCTGTTAATACGGCAGCACATCAACTTCAACAGTCTGATCTACCTTTTTGTCTCAGTCCATCTGGGTTTAAGTACTTAGGGATTAACGTGACTCGCTCTCTAGCTGGCCTTAAATCAGCAAATTTGTTTCCTCTTATATCAAGGATCACATCTGATATTCAAAGATGGGGTAATCTCCCCCTTTCTTTAAGATTAAGATTAAGAGTAAGATTAATGTTGTTAAATTGAACATCTTACCAAAATTTTTATTTTTATTTCAGTCAATTCCCTTATTTTTGCCGAAACATTTTTTTGTTACATTACTAGTTACTTCTCTCAAAAGTAACTCAGTTACTTCAAGTTACTCGTTACTTTCAAAGTAACTAGTTACTAGGGAAAGTAACTTTGGTTTTACTCAGAATTCTCTTGTTAATGTGTTTCTTCCATAACTTTGCCAGTCTTCTAGCTTGCTTACTTGCCACAAGTGCACTGTGCCACCTACCAATAGAAAGGAAAAGATAATGTGCATATTTCCACGAGAGAAATCCCACGCCTGGACCGTCATTGACCGCTGCCATGATTCTAGCCTACGTCACAGCGTCATGTGCGCCTTTTACATCCAATACAAAAAGTGCAGTCGTGGTGCTTTCGATTGTACTCAGAACTCGGAAATTCTGCCTTCTGAATAGGAAGATGTAGGTAACACCAGACTGCAGATGAGCTGCATACAGGGCTGGACTGGGACAGAAAATTGGCCCGGGCATTTTGACTAGAGACTGGCCCGCCATTATAGGAAAAATCTTAAAGCCTTTGAATGAAAATAAACACTGTTGTGACAGTGATGTACACTGTTTTGATGGTATATATGCATCAATCTATCAATCGTTTGTTGTAAGATTCAGATAATTATTTTTTAAAAGCTAGATATTTTAAATGAGAATAAGAAAGAAAAGTATTTCTTTGTGCCCCCCTCTCCCTGTTAATGCCCTACCTGGCCCCATGGCAACACTTTGCTAGATCCGCCCCTGCACAGTTACCAGCTGTCAGCTACCTAAAAAAGGATCCTGGGGTTATTTGTCTCTCAGAAACAGTTCATAACTTCCCTTCAACTCATTCATGTCACCTAAAAGGTAAACCTGTTTCTCCATCACAGCTCTGATGATCCAGTAAGGACATCTCCTGGTTTCATCTTCATGTTTCCCTCTCACCACATAACCAAACCATATCATGACCAGCAGCTTTTTTGCAGCTGTGGCTCCAGCAAACATCAGCTGATACTAGAAATTAATATTAAATAAATTCTAACAACAGCTGATCAAGCTTAAACGCGCTGCTGTTGTTTATCCAGACATCCTCTGGTTTCCTCTTTCTGGTGCAAAGTGGGCGATAAATAAACAAGAGAGAAAAGCTGATCAGCTGATCATTGATCAGTTTTCATGATTGAAGTAGAAACAGGAGAGGGAGGGGGGAGAATGAAAGAAGAAGAGGCAGCTGTGCAGCAAAGACAGAATAACTCCAGCTTTGTGTCTTTTTCATTGTAGCTGAATTACGGGATAAACTGTTCCTTTTCACCTCAATAAGAAACGCGTAATATTTTCTCTGAATACCAGACGGGACGGTTGGCAACTCTAATAACTTATGAACAAAATAAAGTTCAACATCATTAACTTCATAGCACCCACCCAGCTGTATAGAAACTCCGTCATGCTAGCTAGCACGCAATAGTCGGAATAACGAAAATAAACTCCACCTAAACTTGGTTTATATCTGACCCAGAGAGACTGCAGGTTATAACTTCTTACCTGAAGTTCAGTTCACACTTGGACCGGCGGCTGCCTCGGGTCTCTTTTCCTTCTGCGTCCCTTTTCCTTCATCCACCTGCTGGCTTCCACACTCTAAAAAAAGATCTGCTGGCTTAACGTAAAAAAATTAAGGTAACAATTTGCATGGATCTTTTTAAGTTACTTCAGCTTAGCCACTATAGCATAAATGCCACAAGAGTTCTCTAGTTAGGCAAACTCTATTCCTTACGTACAAACAACATGATTTGCTTTGTCCTCTACAAGCTTAATTAAGTTGAACCAACTTAATTTTAATTGTTTAAAAATTACTCCATTTAGTTATTAAAACTTATTTTTTTTACTTTTATTCTACTCAGAAATATCCATGCAAATTGTTACCTTCATTTTTTTGAGTACTAATAACTTACAATAACTTATAACTTACAATTATGCAATAAATTACACATTGAAATTTCAGTTTTATGATCAAACTGTTTATTAGAACACCAGTCCACCATTCCAGACTCATTGACATTTCAATAGCAGACAAAATTGTTGCCTCCATAAAATAAATGACATAAAACACCCCTGTAAATCTGTCTCAAAAAGACTGAAGATTTTGACAGTCATGCTCTGATTCAAGTTTGTTTGTGTTAAAGTGATAGTTTAGGTTTTTTTAAGTATGAAGTACATTGTGAGTGTATTACACACAGTAGACAGCAGTCAGCACATTCCTGCCACCGACACGCACGATAGGCTCAGTTTGTTTGTGTGACTTTGGTAAATCTGAACTAACCCGAACTAACACCAAAGTCACCAAATAACACAATTACACTTACTGATCAGGCAGCAGGAGACCAGCAACTCCTGTGTGCTGTCAGGTAAAATTGCTGTTTTTGTCCATGGACGCTGGTGGGCCAGAGCGATTGAAACAACAAGCAGTAGAACTTCTCTTTCCTCACAGAAAAGGCTGTCTGATAGCAAAATAAAGCAGTAAACATATTCTTGATATAATGTACATTTAAACTGACATCAGTTTTATTAGGATGGAGGCTCATCTTGCGTGCCGGTGGCCCCGTCTGCTTCTCCGTAGGTGGAGCTTACTGACTGCCATCTACTGTGTGTAATACACTCACTATACATATGTACCTCATACAGCCTCACTTCAAAAGACCCGAGCTATCCTTTTAAAGTGCATTATTTTGAACTAGGTGTACTTAATGCTCAACGCTCAACTTTACACCGACTGCCTACTGTACAGTATGTAACACAACACATTGCAAACAACAGTGGAACATTTCCCGTTTAATTTGAGGATAGCCTCACTCTTCACATTTTTTAGTACAACAGTTTACTTTTTAGTGACATTACCTTAGGACTGGCTTTCAGATCATCCAGCTCGAGGAATATCTTTTGAAACACTTCAAAAGTGTTTTTCAGTTCTTTTGGGTAGCTGAGGTTGAGTGCATATATCAGCCCCATTAGCAAGGCACAGGCTCTGGGTACATCCAGGTCTGCTAGGACTTCTGTTCCTTCAAGTATGATCCTTGCGCTGGCTGGATCAGACGTTGTGGCACCTCTGGTTACAATCTTCATCACTTCATTGGTAATATCCCCGCCACCATCCTGGTAGGTCAGAATCAATATAAATGTTTTAAGTAATCATACTTATACATGAGAGTAACACAAAATAGGGCTGCAACTAACAATTTTCTCGATTATCTGATTAGTTGTTTGGTCCAGAAAATGTCAGAAAATGGTGAAAAATGTCAATGTTTCTCAGAGCCCAATATGATGACCTCAAATGTCAAACATATTCAGTTTGCTGTCATAGAGGAGTAAAGAAACCAGAAACCATTCACATTTATGAAGCTGAAACCAGAGAATTTGGACTTCTTTTTCTAAAATAATTACTCAAACCGATCAATCAATTATCAAAATAGTTGCCGATTAATTTAGAAATCAATTAATAATAGATTAGATCGTAGCTCTAATACAAAGTATAGTCATGTCTGATTTACCTGCTCTTTGAAGAGATCCTCCTCCTTTTCCCTGAGATACACCACTAAGCCACGGATAGCGACCTCTCGCCTTCTCTCCACAGAATCGTCCTGTGAATAAGAAAAAGAATGTCGAACTGCTCTTCGAGGAGGATGGGTTTTTGATAATTACATCCAAAAAAAAAAAAAAGGATTGACTTTATATGGCCTGAACTGTACCAATTATAGATTTCCAGTGATAATCAAAATAATGAATTGATCATTTCAAAGAGCCATTTCTCTGAAATGATCAATTCATGAACTTGAAAAATCCAGGTAACAAATAGAAAAACTGCAAAATCTTGCAAATTACTCTGCCAATCATGATCCACATCACCTATAATTTATTTTATTATTAAGTATTTATAGTTTTAATTGATATTTGTGCCTCAAGCTCTAAACAATAATTTGACATAGTTGAGTTGTAAATAGCTACCTTTTAAGACTCAATATCACCTATTGGAAAAAAAAAAAGTGGATTATCCTATTTGAAATAAACTACATTTCATTCATTCATACCTCTAGCAGCATGTTCTGGATGCGCCGAATGCGCATTTTTGCAGCCCCTCCTCTTGAGGACAGCAAGGACATTATTTTCTGAGAGTACTGGTCCAGCTTTGCCATGAATGTTGTCTCCAGGTTAACAGTGGTGATCCTTCTGAATTCTTGGTTTATCTGTATAAAAAAAAAGGCACAAATAGGCACAATATGTTAATGTATACAATTTACTTTAAAATAATACATACTGCAAATTATCTTATGGAAAAATATTTACCTGAACTGCATCAAAAAGAGCAGGCCATCTTTCTTTCAGGTCATTGATTTTTGGTGCTTGATTGACAACTTCCTGCCTGCGAATGGAGAATGTCTTCGTCATTTTGTCACTGATGATCTGACAGTTGTCCCTCTTCCTCACTTCACTGAGGAGCTCCACTCTTCCATATTCCAAACTTTCTTCCGTTTCTCCTTGTGGGTGAGGAGGTAAATAGTTCACTTCTGACTTTTTTGGCTTTTTGACATTCTTTGCAGGTGCTTTCTCATGTAGTCGCTTCTTTCTGAGAGAGTTCACATCAACTACACACAAAACTACACACAAAACTACACACAAAACACACATCACACACATCAAAACATCAAAACAACTAGTTTATGAGTGTTACTTAAGATCTTTCCTGTGGCGTTTCTACAACATGGCGTTCGCTTCCTCGCCCGCGTTTTTTGACTGAACTTTGACACAGGCTGTTCTTCAGCTAGGGCTCAATTAACAAACTTCAATCTCACATAAAAATAACTCTAGGACTTAAACATCAAAATGCATCGATGTTAAACCGAATGTATACTCAGTAACCTACATTTGTTTAGTCATGAATGTAAAACGGCCCAGCCTTTTGCTGGTCAAACCTTCATCAACGCTGCAACGATTTCAAAGTAGAAAGAAGAAAAACGTGTATTACCCTGTCTTTGCAGAGTTAAAACTACTGCTACAGAAGCTCAGTGTCAATTAACACCATTTGGCTGCCACTGTAAAACAAAACTTAACAAAGACTAATGTTACGGTCGAATTACTTCACAAGTTAGCCAGAAGTGTAACGTTACTAGCTTATCACCACCACTCGCCGAGGAAGAGTTTAGTGTTGTGTAAAAAGGATTTCTTGCAGTGCGTGTTGATAGAGTTAAAGTTAGAGTTATTAGCTGCTGTGAATAAAACAAGGCAAAAAATTGTACTCACCACAAAGCTTTAACGTTTGATAACGTTCCGTGCAAAATGGCGCTTCTCCGCTTTCTCTCTTTGCCTCCGTTTCTTTCGATCAGTGGTCTGAGAGCACAACATGTCCGGGCAAGTCAGCCTTGTACTCAGCTTTTAAAGGACGCTTACGAGATTTTTAAGTTGTATTAACTGAATACACTTTCATGTTAAGTTAACACAGAAATGTCTGTTCAAAATCGATATATTACTGAGCTAAGACTGTTTTCTTTATTTTCATTTCGACCAACTCATTAAATTAAGTTATCAACTGATTACAATGTGTACATGCAACAAACTTAATTTTTTATGTGGAAAAAGCTATTGATTTTAAGCTTTACTTACTAACCCCATGAATCATTTTTTAGAGTGCACCACTTGCTAATGTTACTGAATCTGTGGAAGCTCCGCGATAGCCACCACACGAAGTAACGAGTAACGAGCCTATCTAAATCCCAGTAACGACTAACGCGTTCCTGATTTTGGCATAATAACTAGTTACCGTGCTCGTTACCACAATAATAACGTAGTTACTGTAACGCGTTACTTAATAACGCGTTAGTCCCAACACTGGTCCTGAGCTACAAGGTTTCTGGACAGGGTATTTTGCTATTATGTCAACTGTTCTTGGGGTAACTCTTCATCCTTGTCCTCTGATTGCTGTATTTGGGATTCCTGTTCGCTCACTTACACTTGATTCCACACAAAAGGATATTATAGCCTTCACATCCCTATTAGTGAGACGTCTAATATTGTTGCATTGGAAGTCTGTTAAGTATCCTACTGTTTCCCGGTGGCTTAAAGATGTCATGTTTTTTTTAAAACTTGAAAAAATTAAATATACGTTGAGAGGTTGCACAGCCAAATTTTTTCACAAGTGGCAACCCTTTATCTCTTATTTTGCTAGTCTAGAGGTATTGCCTGATTAAATCTACTTTTGTTACTGTTATATTCCTCTATGTTTGATGGTTGTGTTGATCTGTGTGGGACTGGGGGGCGTTGTGTTTTTTTTCCATATATATATATATATATATATATATGTATGTATGTTTGTTTACTTAGGAAAATGAAGAAAGGTTGATTGTATTTCAGTAACTGCAAGTACTGTTGTTTTCTTTTTTCAATAAAAATATTTTCAAAAAAAAAAAAAAAATAATCTTTTGCTGGTTCCCCACTAAAAGGTACAATCACCTTTTCTCTTGGAATGTAGACAACAGATCTGGTTGGAAAATGTGAGGAGAAAATTGTTAGAAGGCAAATAAACTCAAACTCAAGATATCTTTTTCATGTACATATACATGGACGATTCCCCGTCCCTGGTCCGATCTGATACGTGTGCAGAACAGATGTGACACAGAGGAAAACCGCCCAGGGCTCTTAGCACATTCTTTATTTATACTTCAAGCAAGTTTCCACAGCAGTAGGAGTGGCATGTATGGAACTGATCATATCTCCTTAAAAGGAGAGACCTTTAGCTTGTCCGTTGAAACAGGAGATAACTTGGTATGTATAGAAAACAAAAACATTCCCTTATAAGGAGAGAAAGAGAGAGAGACCGTTAACTTGTCTGTTAACACAGGAGGTAGTATCGTATGTCACAGCATTCCTCTGCACAAATGTTTTCACTCCCTTTCTCTGTGGTGGTTCCAATTCACAAGCTCTTCTTCCTTTAAATGAAGCTACAAATAAACATAACACAAAACTAAAAAAAATCTCTCATCAGAACATTACCCATATTAGCAATACTAGACATAACAGCATCACGTTTCCTACTCAGATCGTTAATCTGTGTTTGCAGCTGCACCAACGGGTTACCTGCACTGTCAAACAAAGAGGCAGCTTGACTGTCTTCAAAAGCTGTTTGCCCAACAAGGGGATATTGAATTCTATAAGCTAAAGCCATAAATATGTGTGTCTGAGTCTTCCATCAAAAGTTACAGCTATCTTTATGAAGCTGTACAAAAACGCTTTATTTCGCCAAGGCACTGCGTTTCTTACTGTTACATGCATTCAAATGGAGTGCTCGCCCGAAACAAAGTATAGGTTTTCATTTTGTGAATAATTTGAAAATCTTAGCTCAAACAGCTGCAAAAATTGTTTGGTCAACACGGGGATATTGAATTCTATAAGAGAAAGCCATAAATATGTGTCTGAGTCCTCTATCAAAAGTTACAGCTATCTTTATGAAGTTGTACAAAAACGCTTTATTTCGTCTTTCATCTTCACCACACCAGGGCATGTGCTACTCGTTGATACCATCCACATTTCACCAGGGCTTGTGTTGCTGGCTGATGCCATCCACAATACAACAGGGCCAGTGGTGTTGACTGAGGACATTCACATTACACCAGGGCCTGTGGTGCTCGCCAATACCATCCACATTTCACCAGGGCCACTGTTGCTGGCTGAGGCCATCCACATTACACCAGGGCCAGTGCTTCCTGTGAGGCCATCTTCACCACACCAGGGCCTGTGCTGTTGGCTGAGGCCATCCACATTACACCAGGGCCTGTGTTGCTGACCGATATCATGCACATTTCGCCAGGGCTAGTGGTGTTGGCTAAGGCAGTTTACATTACACCAGGGTGTGCGGTGCTGACCAATACCATCCATATTTCACCAGGGACAGTGTTGTTAGATGAGGCCATCCGCATTACACCAGGGCCTCTGCTACTGGCTGAGGCCCTGTAGCTGTCAATGAAACAGGCCTTTCAGAATAAGCTGCTCATTGGTTTCCATTTCATAAATCACGTTTTAAAGTTTAACTGCTTACAACATCTATCAAGAACAAAAACAAACCCTTCGTATGTGCGTGCCATATTAAATTTTATTTTTTAAAGAAAACATTTTCTTAAATCCAGATATATACAAATACTCTCAAGTACAATCAAAGTCAAATAAAATAAGAAAAATATGAAATCTAAACTAAGGTTTAAAAATGAATGTTTCCTGTCTCATTGGAAGGCTTTGAGTTTTTCTACATGTGTTTCTGTGTGTTTAAGTGAGTTTGTGTCTGTAAGCCTTTAAAGGAGAATGTGGAGGCTGCAGTGAAGAGAAGGGAGCATATCAGCATTCTGGAGTTTGCCCTGTGCAAAGTTTCTGTGCTGCTGAAAACAAGATGTTATGATGGTGTAGACTTTAATTAATATTAATAATAAACCACTCAGGTCAGCGGCTCAGTGTTTTACCAGTCCTGTACACTTTTATTGGCTTGTGAAAAAAGCTTTATTTTTATATTTTAAACATTAATTCTATTTAATTGAGACAGCAATTTAAATCATTTCACTTGAAAAATGTTTGAAAATCTTGAAGTAAATAAGGTCTAGTACACCTCGTGCCCCCCTTTAGACTCAGCCCTGTTTGCTTCAGCTTTTAGAAACCCTTATAATTGAAACATGGTATCAAACTAAGTTAACAGTTCACCAGAGTATTTTAATACAACTTCACATCGTTTGTTGATCAGGTGCTTTGATGAAGGACTCCTGCTCGCTTTTTCCCAGTAAAGGTTTTAATGGTGATCACAGGGACAGCGCTGCTGTTTCGCTCAGCTTGACATCAGCATCTCGGTCGGAGATGCTTTTCTCTTCGCGGTGTGTAAACAGACTACGGCTCCACGTTAAACTGTTTCAGTACTGCACTGCAGGTCCGGTCAGGTGCTGAATCTACATCCACACTGTTTACAGTCCCAGCGACAGATAGCGAGAGGTGAAGCATGTAGAGGCAGGTGTCCCGTACTGGGCTCCGGCTCAGTCTGTCTTCCTAAGCCAGGGGATCGGCAACCTTTAAGCCCCAAAGAGCCATTTGGACCCGGTTTCCACAAAAAACAAACAAACAACTTATGAAATCCCTGAAGTGCTACAGAGAAAATAAAATGTTATTTATGTAATAAACACATTTGGAACAATGTTCAGAACAAAGTGTCTGCAGCTGCATTTTAAACCTTACTTTACACAAGTTTAGTTCAGTGTTAAAGTCATTTTAGCCTCATGTTTACATCTCTAAGATCCAACTGTGACAATTTTCTATCAGTCAGCTTATAAGACAAATCACTCATGATTAATGTGTAACAGAAAATGAGATGATAAATGTGTGATGTAATCACTGTCTCCGCTCTTATATGTTGACAAATGAATAACTATAAAAACAGCAAACTATCATAAATCTGGGATTTCAGTGTTTGTAAAAATGTAAACTTGTACAAGTTAATTTGCTGCTCTACGCACTCTGACAGTGATTTGATGAAACAGGAAATGAACTGGAGGGCCAGTCAGCTGATTCAGGTGCAGCTCTCAGATTTCAGGGTGTTGTCTAAACCAGCTTCCTTCCCCCCGGGACGCTTCCTCGAGCTGGCCGCACATATTTACACACAAATACACACCACGAGTTGATCTTTGACTTCAACATGAGCCTGAGTAAGCTCAGACTGGAGGACTGTGGGAAAGGCACTGCAATGTATTTCAGGGTTGGAGCAAACATTTAGTGGCACTTCCCCTCAGACTGGCCAATTGTGACACTTGTTCTGCATTAATCAGTGTCCAAGTATCACAGCTGCTGTGAACATTGCATCCATGATCCTTCAGTTTTGCAGAGTGACAATTATTTTATTAATATTAGTACTCAGTATAAATGGGTACACCTTACACCTGTGCAATTTATAAATACATCTTGGTAATCAGGGTGGCCACCTTAATAAGGTAGTGTTAAAAAAAAATGTCACTTTTGGATCTAGAAAAGACAACATGATGGCCGAGACTCACCTGAGCCACTCTGACTCAGGTGAGTCTGGGTTTATGCTCGAGGAAGAGCTGCGCATTAAAACAAACAAATATAAATAAGCGGCATTGTTGGACTGTAAACGTTTATCAGCTTTTTAAGCTTCGTGACTGTAAAAAGGTGCTGTTGTTATTACATGACTCTATACAGAAATAATGGTACTAAAATGAGACAAAAATATTAAAGTGCCAGCATGTGAAACATGACCAGTATAACCACAGAACAAAAACAGAAGAATAAATATGCAGAAACACTGACAATAATTTGAAGGAACCAAAATAAGAATTTCTTTGCTTTGTGTGATGCAGAGAAAAGAAACCATAAGGTCACAGAAGAAGACCAAAGTAATGTCTACAATGCAGCAATAATCACCAGAACTGTTATTAAATCGTGTTAATTCTGTGTAATTCTAACAGTGCAGAAAAGGTTGTTTTGGCTTTAATAGCAAGAAAAGCAGGTGTATGTGCATTATTTCCCTTTGTATTCTGATTGGCTGGTTTTAATTAGTTGCTTTGAATCCTCTGACAGGAAGAGCTCTATTTGGATGAGTACGAGGCAGAGCCTGTGGCACATGTGTTTCTATTGTAAATGAGACAGCAGGTCTCAGTGGGACTGCCTGTATAAATAAAGGTTAAATAAATAAACATGAGGTAAAGAGCTCACAGAGAAGAGACCTGAATGTTCAAGATGGCTCTACCTCTCAATTTAATGAGTGTAAAGTAATTAAGAACATTTGGTCCTGAATTTTCACAGCTGGCTGAAGGACATTCTGAGCTCCTCCTCCCTCATGCTACAATCCAATCGCTGTGTCTCACACTCTAGGATGGATGGGATTGGATGTTGTGTGATAGTTGCTAGTGAATCACTGAGGTCAAGTCTCAGAGAGAGCATTGACTGGCTGTTTCTGGAGGACTGCTGAATGAACTCTGCCCTTTGTTGCTGACCAACAGCCAGTGCAAACTGGAGCTGCTTCACCTGGAGGAGAGGAGATACAGAGACATCATCAGCACCCACCTGACATCAGAACACCAGGAAGTCTTTTTGGTGCTTTGCACTCACCTGGTCCTGTAGCTCCCTCACTTTGCTCCTCAGTTGCTGCTCTTCTGTGGTGGTTAAAGACCCCTAAAACACACAATAGGTTTGCAACCACACGTGCCTCTATTGACATTTGTCACAAACACACACCTCATAGTCTGGAGAAATGCACTTACACTAACACAACCTGTAATTATTACTGTAATAAGGGAACTGTGTGTCTCACCTGGATGCTCATCACATCATCTCCTCCAGCTCGCCTCTCAGACACTGGATCTCCCCTTTAAAAAGACAAAAAAAAGTTTTAAATACAACTAAAGTACTTTACATCAAAATCACTGTTGTTCCTATTAATGTCAGCACAACTGATATGTTTCACTTGAGTGTGTTCACTGGGATGACTTCATTCACACTGCATTTAATCAGAGTGTGTGTGAACGTTAGAAAGTTTGAGACATGTTGTCCTCAGAGCTATCGAGTCAATCATCACAACTCTGTCCGAGGAGGAGAGCAGCTATGGTCTCGAGACAGGCTGCTGGGAACAGTGGGAGACTGGAGGGAGACAGGACTGTGATCAGCACACTCAAGCCTGCTGCTGTCTGAGGAGTCTAAACCTGTCATGTTGCTTGTCCCATGGGAAAGCTGCTTAGAGGAGGCTCAGGAAAGAAAGAGGGGAAATAAGCAGACCTGGTAACCAACTGTTGGAGGCAGGGGTTAAAGCCATGCTGCAAACCTGTGGAGGTGGGGTGTAGGGGCTCTGGGGCCCAGTCACTACAACGAGTCCTGTGAAACAATAAAGCCATCGAAAATCTGAGAAGCTGGTTGAAGAGAGGCAAGTCAGAGCTCAGTCACACTGGGAGAGAGCCTCTCTAAGATGTATTTTAATACTCAATCATGTTGCCAATTAAGCTAAAATCTTTGGTGCTATTTATTTTTCAGCCTCAAAAGGCTGAAAAATAAATAGCACCAAAGATTTTAGCCACCTTTGTTGAGATGTGTTACCGACTAATAGTGGCCTTAAAACAGGCCCATTTTCTCAGTTCAAACATGTTTAATGTTGTGAATAAAATGTTGGTTTATGAGATCTGCATTCTGTTTTTATATCTTCATCACTTTTTTGGAATTTGGTTTGAACTGCCACATTTATATGTTTTCATTATTCTTGTTTTAAGCAAGATCTAAGGAATAAAGGTTTGATATTATGACTTTAGGCGTACTGTCACTGACCATGTAAGGTGTCTTTGGCCTGCTTCAGAGTGTGGATGTGTGTGTTCAGCTGACATTTTTCCACCTCTGACTGTGAGAGACGCGTCTGCTGCTCACTGAGCTGCTGGTGGGCAGAGAGCGACAGAGACCTGCAGGCAGAGAGAGCCAGGATGTCAGTATGATGCGACCCGTAGAAACAAATCCTGATTTTATTTTGTGTGCTCAGCACCGGATCTCCTGCAGATCAACTTCGAGCTGCTCCTTGTGCTTCTGCAGACTATCCAGCTCCTCTTGTAGCCGCCTACTCTCTCTGAGCTGCTCCTGCTGTTGTATGCTCCTATTTTTCACCTCCTCCATTGCGTGCCCCAGCCGGTCCTGCACCTCCTTCAGCTCCTCACACATTGTGGCATGCTGAAAGGACAGGTCATCCACCTGCTGTCCAGCCGTCTGTCTCTCACCCACAGAGGGAAACATCCCGTCTTCCTCCATCTCTCGTTCTCTCAGCTGCTGAACAGCATCTTCCTCAGCCTCTCTCTGTACTCTAACAGACACAGCACAATTCACACTCTAATTATTCAGGATTAAAATCAAATTAACTTTACTGTTCTGGCCTGACGACTTGGGTGCAAACTAATCTCACCTGAGCTTGCTGAAATCCATGTTTAGGGTCTTGACTTCCCTCTCCAGGGAACTGACTTGTGACCTTTGAGCCTGCAGCTGTGACTCCAGCTGGTAACAGACACGTGAACTGACTTACATGATGTACTAAAGCCACAGAGAGGGGGCATGTAGGGAGGAGTACCTGCAGCAGGTGTTTGTGCAGCTCTCTCTTATCTGAGGCCAAAGAAGAGTTCAGGGCGGACAGCTTGTCTAGCGCATCCCGTCCCTCCTCCACCTCCCATCTTAATGCGCTCTCTTGCAACGACAGACGCAACACGCACTCCCTGGACTGATGAGACAAAGATGGCAGCCAGAACGTCATTCTATGCAAATGAGTAAAGCTAAGAGTCTTCCTCTGAGGACAGACACGTTCTCGGTGTCATGTCTGTACCTTCTGTAAGGCATCTCTCATATCATAAGCGTCTTCCTCGGCTCGCTGCTTGTCCAGCTGCTCCCTTTCTAGTGCTCCCTGCGAGAAAAGAGGACGACGACACCAGAAGATGTTCAGCTGTTTTAAATGATGCACTACTTATTTTAGTGACAACAGTTTCTGAAGAGGACCATTTCCTGCTGTGTGTTAAATGGAAGAAAAGCTAAATCGCCCACAATATGATAGTTTCACAATATATGATTACAATTTTTAACATTTTGTAATAAGCGTAGTATTTGTGTCACATTTAATGTGATTTATCACCTTTTTCAAACAGCAAGTCATCAGTCTGTAACTGAATGGGGTCAGACTGGCAGGTCTATCATTCTATGCTGGATGGTTTTTGTTCGAGCTGATTTATTCTACGTTTGCTGGGCTAACGTTCTCTCAGAATGGTGATGCAGGGTTTATTATGATTTTCATTGACTGATATTTGGTCTCCACATAAAATATCACATCACTGCTCCGTCTCAGTTCAGGTATAAAAACTGCTTGAGTGACTAAGCCTGTTTACCTTCAGACTATACATTTCTGCTTGAGTCAAAGTCTCTCGCTTTGTTAGCTGGACGTTCTCCAACACCTCAGTCTCAACTCTGAAACAAAACCAGTGCATTGCTGATGAACCTGTAAAGCACAGTGCAGTGCAGTGGTGACCTATGCTGAGTACCGTCTGCGCATTTCTGTCTGCAGCTGTCTGTTTCTCTCTTCCTGTTCGTCTTTCTCCTTTCTCAGTCTGTGATGTTCTCTCCTCAGGTCTTCCTCCCTCCTCTGCAGTTCCTCGACCTGCAGATGCAGGAAGGACGCCGTCTCCTTCTCTCTGTCACACACATCGGTAAATACAGAGCTGTCAACTCTGTCAGTGTCGTTCACTAATTCATTTACAAGCATGAATTACACAAAAGTGTAGCATAAAATCTGAATTGATTTTCTCTGTGTGAACCTGCTCAGTACGTCCATAATGTGGCCGAGCTCCTGCTGCTGTTGTTGTGTGTGTGTGTGTGTAGCTGCTGGTTGTCATCCTCCAGCTGCTTCAGTCGCAGGTGCAGGGCTGCTCTCTGCTCACCGAGCTGCTGCAGAGATCGCTGTGACACACACACACACACACACACAGTAAGGCTTTTGACTAGCACACACATAACCATACTGATTCAGACTGCAGGCGTGCGTGTGCCGCTTTTTGACTGTATAATGAACATCAGGCTGAATAACTTTAGACATCTAAAATACATTTGCAATATTTTAAATGTGATAATGATTTTTTATTTCATTTAATTTATTTAAATTACCGGTAGTTAAAATTAAGGAGCTGTCCTACAACAAAATTACGCTTTAATACAACATTAAGGGAAAATTGAATTTATCAGAAATGTGTGAAAATGATAATTTTCAGTTACAATGTAGCCGTCCGTATTTGTTTGAAGCGCTGTCATATCGCTTTAGGATCAGCTGCACAGCGCTGTCCACACAGACTTGTTTTGTGTGTCGACTCCCAAAAACTGGGAATCATGAACATCAGTGTAATACACTACAGCAGAGTCTGGGCCTAAACAGACAACTCCTTAAAATGATGGACTAATCCTGTCAGTTTGCACAGCCAACACTCAGTAACATGAAGTTTTGAACAGTATACACAATTTTAACTACTTCAGTACTTTGGTGTTAAAACCTGCACTTTAAAGTATTTCACATGACAAATACACACTTTCCAACAAACTGGTGTGAAACTGTGAAAACCTGTAGACAATCAGGGATCAGGAGGCAGATATTGTGGCTACACTGACACATTAATCATAAAAACAGTAGTGACTTTGCATATAAGAACTATATTGTGTTGTTTACCTGTAATTCCTCATTTCTCCACTGTAGGGCGCTCTCAGTCTGAGACAGGACAGAAAGCAAGCAGGACAGATCCAGGCTAAGGACACCCTCTGAGGAGATGTTCAGCGACTGACTGCTGGCTGAGGTCAGGACTCTGGACTGAACACAAAGTAGAACACAAGCTAACTTCAAATGCTTCACTTACTGCTGCTGATAGAGGCTCTTAGAGCTTCATGTAGACCAGCCATCAACACGAACTACTGCAAGAATTCAATTCAATTATATTTCTATAGCGCCAAATCACAACAACAGCCGCCTCATAGACTGTAAATTGGAAGGTAAAGACCCTACAATAACAGAGAGAAACAGCCATAGATTAAAAATAACTCAGTTAAATGCAGAGTGGTGTATAAACACATGGTGAGAGAAGAATGCTCATTGCATCATGGGAAGTAGAGCCATGCATGGGACTACTTTACCTCTGAGCATTACCCTCCTGTCCGTTTGTCACTCCCACAATATTTGTGTCCAATCCTGCCCACACTCGCAGACTCATCATAGCTTCCACATGACATCAGAGCTACTGGGACACGCCCACCTGGAGGGCAAAACGGTATTGCGTCCGTTGCCCTCCAGGGATCCTTCAAACATCTTTTAGTTAAAATTAGCAAAAGTGACAGACTGCTGATGAGCTATTGAATGCACTAACTGACGAGCAGAAACAGAGTATGGCACCCGTGCTTTTTCAGTGTTGGAAGGACTCTCTCTTGCACCAAGACCTGCTTATTGTAAATATCTTGTACTTGTTTTTACACCTTTTAATGTCAAAGTTGGCCTCTGTCATTTTTCAGTGTTGGAAAGACTCTCTCTTGCACTGAGGGCTGCTTATTGTGGGCGACCGTGGCTCAGGGGGTTGGGAATCGCATCTGTAACCGGAAGGTCGCCGGTTCGATCCCTGGGCTCTCTGTCCTGGTCGTTGTGTCCCTGGGCAAGACACTTTACCCTACTTACCTACTGGTGTTGGCCAGAGGGGCCGATGGCGCGATATGGCAACCTCGCTTCTGTCAGTCTGCCCCAGGGCAGCTGTGGCTACAACTGTAGCTTGCCTCCACCAGTGTATGAATGTGAGAGTGAATGAATAGTGGCATTGTAAAGTGCTTTGGGTGCCTTGAAAAGCGCTATATAAATCCAATCCATTATTATTGTAAATATCTTGTACTTGTTTGTACACCTTTTAATGTCAAAGTTGGCCTCTGTGCTTATCAGTGTTGGAAAGACTCTTTCTTGCACTGAGGTCTGCTTATTGTGAATATCTTGTACTTGTTTGAACACCTTTTAATGTCAAAGTTGGCCTCTGTGATTTTTCAGTGTTGGAAAGACTCTCTCTTGCACCAAGACCTGCTTATTCTAAATATCTTGTACTTGTTTTTACACCTTTTCATGTCAAAGTTGGCCTCTGTGCTTATCAGTGTTGGAAAGACTCTCTCTTGCACTGAGGTCTGCTTATTGTGAATATCTTGTACTTGTTTTTACACCTTTTAATGTCAAAGTCGATCTTTGTGCTTATCAGTGTTGGAAAGACTCTTTCTTGCACTGAGGTCTGCTTATTGTAAATATCTTGTACTTGTTTTTAACACCTTTTAATGTCAAAGTCGACCTTTGTGCTTATCAGTTTTGGAAAGACACTTTCTGACACTGAGGTCTGCTTATTGTAAATATCTTGTACTTGTTTGAAAACCTTTTCATGTCAAAGTTGGCTTCTGTGCTTTTTCATTGTTGGAAAGACTCTTTCTTGCACTGAGGTCTGCTTATTGTAAATATCTTGTACTTGTTTTTACACCTTTTAATGTCAAAGTTGGCCTCTGTGATTTTTCAGTGTTGGAAAGACTCTTTCTTGCAACAAGGCCTACTTATTGTAACTATCTTGTACTTGTTTTTACACCTTTTAATATCAAAGTTGGCCTTTGTGCTTATCAGTGTTGGAAAGACTCTTTCTTGCCCTGAGGTCTGCTTATTGTAAATATCTTGTTCTTGTTTGAACACCTTGTCTTGTCAAAGTTGGCCTCTGTGCTTATCAGTGTTGGAAAGACACTTTCTTGCACTGAGGTCTGCTTATTGTGAATATCTTGTACTTGTTTGAACACCTTTTAATGTCAAAGTTGGCCTTTGTGCTTTTCAGTGTTGGAAAGACTCTTTCTTGCACTGAGGTCTGCTTATTGTAAATATCTTGTACTTGTTTGAACACCTTTTAATTTAAAAGTTGGCCTTTGTGCTTTTTCAGTGTTGGAAAGACTCTTTCTTGCACTGAGGTCTGCTTATTGTAAATACCTTGTACTTGTTTTTAACACCTTTTAATGTCAAAGTTGGCCTCTGTGCTTATCAGTGTTGGAAAGACTCTTTCTTGCACTGAGGTCTGCTTATTGTGAATATCTTGTACTTGTTTTTACACCTTTTAATTTCAAAGTTGGCCTCTGTGCTTATCAGTGTTGGAAAGACTCTTTCTTGCACTGAGGTCTGCTTATTGTAAATATCTTGTACTTGTTTTTACACCTTTTCATGTCAAAGTTGGCCTCTGTGCTTATCAGTGTTGGAAAGACTCTTTCTTGCACTGAGGTCTGCTTATTGTAAATATCTTGTACTTGTTTGAACACCTTTTCATGTCAAAGTTGGCTTCTGTGCTTTTTCATTGTTGGAAAGACTCTTTCTTGCACCGAGGCCTGCTTATTGTAAATATCTTGTACTTGTTTTTACACCTTTTAATGTCAAAGTTGGCCTCTGTGCTTTTTCCGTGTTGGAAAGACTCTTTCTTGCACTGAGGTCTGCTTATTGTGAATATCTTGTACTTGTTTTTACACCTTTTAATGTCAAAGTTGGCCTTTGTGCTTATCAGTGTTGGAAAGACTCTTTCTTGCACTGAGGTCTGCTTATTGTAAATATCTTGTACTTGTTTTAACACCTTTTCATGTCAAAGTTGGCCTCTGTGCTTTTTCAGTGTTGGAAAGACTCTTTCTTGCACTGAGGTCTGCTTATTGTAAATATCTTGTACTTGTTTGAACACCTTTTCATGTCAAAGTTGGCCTCTGTGCTTATCAGTGTTGGAAAGACTCTTTCTTGCACTGAGGTCTGCTTATTGTAAATATCTTGTACTTGTTTTAACACCTTTTCATGTCAAAGTTGGCCTCTGTGCTTTTTCAGTGTTGGAAAGACTCTTTCTTGCATTGAGGTCTGCTTATTGTAAATATCTTGTACTTGTTTGAACACCTTTTTAATTTCAAAGTTGGCCTCTGTGCTTATCAGTGTTGGAAAGACTCTTTCTTGCACTGAGGTCTGCTTATTGTAAATATCTTGTACTTGTTTGAACACCTTTTAATGTCAAAGTTGGCCTCTGTGCTTTTTCCGTGTTAGAAAGACTCTTTCTTGCACTGAGGTCTGCTTATTGTGAATATCTTGTACTTGTTTTTACACCTTTTAATGTCAAAGTTGGCCTTTGTGCTTATCAGTGTTGGAAAGACTCTTTCTTGCACTGAGGTCTGCTTATTGTAAATATCTTGTACTTGTTTTTACACCTTTTCATGTCAAAGTTGGCCTCTGTGCTTTTTCATTGTTGGAAAGACTCTTTCTTGCACCAAGGCCTGCTTATTGTAAATATCTTGTACTTGTTTTTACACCTTTTAATGTCAAAGTTGGCCTCTGTGCTTTTTCCGTGTTAGAAAGACTCTTTCTTGCACTGAGGTCTGCTTATTGTGAATATCTTGTACTTGTTTTTACACCTTTTAATGTCAAAGTCGGCCTTTGTGCTTATCAGTGTTGGAAAGACTCTTTCTTGCACTGAGGTCTGCTTATTGTAAATATCTTGTACTTGGTTTAACACCTTTTCATGTCAAAGTTGGCCTCTGTGCTTTTTCAGTGTTGGAAAGACTCTTTCTTGCATTGAGGTCTGCTTATTGTAAATATATTGTACTTGTTTGAACACCTTTTAATGTCAAAGTTGGCCTCTGTGCTTATCAGTGTTGGACAGACTCTTTCTTGCATTGAGGTCTGCTTATTGTAAATATCTTGTACTTGTTTAACACCTTTTTCATGTCAAAGTTGGCCTCTGTGATTTTTCAGTTTTGGAAAGACTCTTTCTTGCACTGAGGTCTGCTTATTGTAAATATCTTGTACTTGTTTGAACACCTTTTAATGTCAAAGTTGGCCTCTGTGCTTATCAGTGTTGGAAAGACTCTTTCTTGCACTGAGGTCTGCTTATTGTAAATATCTTGTACTTGTTTGAACACCTTTTAATGTCAAAGTTGGCCTCTGTGCTTATCAGTGTTGGAAAGACTCTTTCTTGCACTTGAGGTCTGCTTATTGTAAATATCTTGTACTTGTTTGAACACCTTTTTAATTTCAAAGTTGGCCTCTGTGCTTATCAGTGTTGGAAAGACTCTTTCTTGCACTGAGGTCTGCTTATTGTAAATATCTTGTACTTGTTTGAACACCTTTTCATGTCAAAGTTGGCCTCTGTGCTTATCAGTGTTGGAAAGACTCTTTCTTGCATTGAGGTCTGCTTATTGTAAATATCTTGTACTTGTTTGAACACCTTTTAATGTCAAAGTTGGCCTTTGTGCTTTTCAGTGTTGGAAAGACTCTTTCTTGCACTGAGGTCTGCTTATTGTAAATACCTTGTACTTGTTTTTACACCTTTTCATGTCAAAGTTGGCCTCTGTGCTTATCAGTGTTGGAAAGACTCTTTCTTGCATTGAGGTCTGCTTATTGTAAATATCTTGTACTTGTTTAACACCTTTTAATGTCAAAGTTGGCCTTTGTGCTTTTCAGTGTTGGAAAGACTCTTTCTTGCACTGAGGTCTGCTTATTGTAAATACCTTGTACTTGTTTTTACACCTTTTAATGTCAAAGTTGGCCTTTGTGGTTATCAGTGTTGGAAAGACTCTTTCTTGCACTGAGGTCTGCTTATTGTAAATATCTTGTACTTGTTTGAACACCTTTTAATGTCAAAGTTGGCCTCTGTGCTTATCAGTGTTGGAAAGACTCTTTCTTGCACTGAGGTCTGCTTATTGTAAATATCTTGTACTTGTTTGAACACCTTTTAATGTCAAAGTTGGCCTCTGTGCTTATCAGTGTTGGAAAGACTCTTTCTTGCACTGAGGTCTGCTTATTGTAAATATCTTGTACTTGTTTGAACACCTTTTAATGTCAAAGTTGGCCTCTGTGCTTATCAGTGTTGGAAAGACTCTTTCTTGCATTGAGGCCTGCTTATTGTAAATATCTTGTACTTGTTTGAACACCTTTTAATGTCAAAGTTGGCCTCTGTGGTTTTTCATTGTTGGAAAGACTCTTTCTTGCACTGAGGTCTGCTTATTGTAAATATCTTGTACTTGTTTGAACACCTTTTTAATTTCAAAGTTGGCCTCTGTGCTTATCAGTGTTGGAAAGACTCTTTCTTGCACTGAGGTCTGCTTATTGTAAATATCTTGTACTTGTTTTTACACCTTTTCATGTCAAAGTTGGCCTCTGTGCTTTTTCAGTGTTGGAAAGACTCTTTCTTGCACCAAGGCCTGCTTATTGTAAATATCTTGTACTTGTTTTAACACCTTTTAATGTCAAAGTTGGCCTTTGTGCTTATCAGTGTTGGAAAGACTCTTTCTTGCACTGAGGTCTGCTTATTGTAAATATCTTGTACTTGTTTGAACACCTTTTCATGTCAAAGTTGGCCTCTGTGCTTTTCAGTGTTGGAAAGACTCTTTCTTGCACTGAGGTCTGCTTATTGTAAATATCTTGTACTTGTTTTACACCTTTTCATGTCAAAGTTGGCCTCTGTGCTTATCAGCGTTGGAAAGACTTTCTCTTGCACTGAGGTCTGCTTATTTTAAATATCTTGTACTTGTTTTAACACCTTTTCATGTCAAAGTTGGCCTCTGTGCTTATCAGCGTTGGAAAGACTTTCTCTTGCACTGAGGTCTGCTTATTGTAAATATCTTGTACTTGTTTGAACACCTTTTAATGTCAAAGTTGGCCTCTGTGCTTATCAGTGTTGGAAAGACTCTTTCTTGCACTGAGGTCTGCTTATTGTAAATATCTTGTTCTTGTTTGAACACCTTTTCATGTCAAAGTTGGCCTCTGTGATTTTTCAGTGTTGGAAAGACTCTTTCTTGCACTGAGGTCTGCTTATTGTAAATATCTTGTACTTGTTTTAAACACCTTTTAATGTCAAAGTTGGCCTTGTGCTTGTCAGGTTGGAAAGACTCTTCTTGCACTGAGGTCTGCTTATGTCAATATCTTGTACTTGTTTTAACACTTTTCATGTCAAAGTTGGCCTCTGTGCTTATCAGCGTTGGAAAGACTCTTTCTTGCACGAGGTCTGCTTATTGTAAAACCTCTGTACTTGTTTTTACACCTTTTAATGCAAAGTTGGCCTTTGTGCTTTATCAGGGTGGAAAGACTCTTTCTTGCACTGAGGTCTGCTTATTGTGAATATCTTGTACTTGTTTTAAAACCTTTCATGTCAAAGTTGGCCTTCTGTGCTTATTCAGTGTTTGAAAGGACTCTTTCTTGCACTGAGGTCTTGCTTATGTAAATATCTTTACTTGTTTTGACACCTTGTCATGTCAAAGTTGGCCTCTGTGCTTATCAGTGTTGGAAAGACTCTCTCTTCTTGCACTGAGGTCTGCTTATTGTGAATATCTTGTACTTGTTTGAACACCTTTTAATGTCAAAGTTGGCCTCTGTGCTTATCAGTGTTGGAAAGACTCTTTCTTGCACTGAGGTCTGCTTATTGTAAATATCTTGTACTTGTTTGAACACCTTTTAATGTCAAAGTTGGCCTCTGTGCTTTTCAGTGTTGGAAAGACTCTTTCTTGCACTGAGGTCTGCTTATTGTAAATATCTTGTACTTGTTTGAACACCTTTTAATTTAAAAGTTGGCCTCTGTGCTTATCAGTGTTGGAAAAGACTCTTCTTGCACTGAGGTCTGCTTATTGTAAATACCTTGTACTTGTTTTTACACCTTTTCATGTCAAAGTTGGCCTCTGTGCTTATCAGTGTTGGAAAGACTCTTTCTTGCATTGAGGTCTGCTTATTGTAAATATCTTGTACTTGTTTGAACACCTTTTAATGTCAAAGTTGGCCTCTGTGCTTATCAGTGTTGGAAAGACTCTTTCTTGCACTGAGGTCTGCTTATTGTAAATATCTTGTACTTGTTTGAACACCTTTTCATGTCAAAGTTGGCCTCTGTGCTTTTCAGTTTTGGAAAGACACTTTCTGACACTGAGGTCTGCTTATTGTAAATATCTTGTACTTGTTTGAACACCTTTTAGCAAAGTTGGCCTCTGTGTTTTTTCATGGTGGAAAGACTCTTCTTGCACTGAGGTCTGCTTATTAAATATTTGTACTGTTTGAACACCTTTATGTCAAAGTGGCCCTGTGCGGAT